>NC_067482.1:22969645-23059645 GCF_947179515.1 Apodemus sylvaticus | reverse complement strand
CCTCAGTCAGTGCATCATTCACTTATGCCTCTTTGTATGTTCCTTCTATAGTGAAGGAATCATAAAATCTTTGCAGTACATTTTAATAAGTCTTAGACATTAATCTTGTATCCTGGCAACTACAACTCTATTGATACAGGCAATTGTCATTATATTTGGTTTATGTAAAGGTAGAAACAGTGTCATTGCTCTCATTAAAATTGATATAGCTTAAGTTTTTCTGTGAACCCTCCAATTGGGCTTGGTTTTATTCCTTGCAGCTATATTGGGTAAACATGACCCAAATTGTAAGTGTGCATGCTTACAGGTGCTACCAGAAACTGGGATCTGAAATGTGGTGATTTAAAGAAGAAAATTGGAAAAACATAAAAAAGTTAGACTCAAGGAACTGCTGGAAATAATAGGCACACAAGTATAAAAAGACAGAACATTCTTTGGAGATACAAATATAGGACAGGCAGGTTCAAAGGCAAGACATTTGATGGCAGAAGTTCTGTGGATTTTGTAACTGGACTCAGAAGTTAAAGCAGAAGACCATCAGTTGATGAAACTCCTGCAATTCCTTTGTGAGTTTCAAGCTTCTTTCCCTGAAGAGGAAATTCTGGATCCCAGTATGTGGTGGAAGGAGAGAAGCAATTCTCCCAAGTTGTCCATTTGTACATATGCTGTGGCATGTGTCAGAAGAACTGATTTCCACTGCGTAGGTATCTTGTTGCAACCTGAATGCTTCTGCCAAATTTTGCTGTTATTTCTGGTTCACCGTAAGGTCAAAGCAAACAAGAAGTTAAAGTCTAAACTTTATATGTTTTCTTGTAAATCAATACTCATGGTTTTTGATTAGGATGCCATAGAACTCTGATGACCTGGAAGCAGTCAAGGTTCATTTCCTATCTCCTTTCTATTTCAGCATCTTAACCACTTTGCTTTCCCTCTCCTACTCTTAGAAATATAAAGATAAAATAATGGAACTGAATAAAAATTTATCTGTCTCATTAAAACAGACATAAATTTTCTGGTAATATAAATGTACATAACATAGATCTCATGATTTCAAATGTTACAGTTGAATGTAAATCTATAGAATTGTAAAACTTCATTTTATTTGGTCAAATCAAGCTTTATCATTTTAAAAATATTTTTATGTGTGCAGTACAAAATAATTGTGGCATATTACATTGCATGGGAAATGTTGGTGGCTAGACAGTCTAGACATCTTGTGGTTATTATCTAATGACAGTATTTATCTATGTGTTAAAATGGCTGAGAAGGCTTGCTCTGTGGCCCAGAGCTTGGGTTCCAGTCCTGAGGCCTCTAGCGAGAGCACTCAAATCCCTCTGCTTCCGGATCCAGATCAGCCTGGGCGGCAACACCACATCTCCAGGCCCTGCAAGAGGCAAGAGGGGCTTCCGGGTGGCTAGCGGGGAGAAGTCAGTGTGCTCCGGTGAATCCAGCGGGCCCCAGCAGGAGCCTTCAGGTGTCTGCTTCGGGATCTGAACAGCCTGGGCAACAGCACCCTGTGTCCAGGCAGTGCAGGAGGTAAGCTGTGCACCAGAGGCCACCTGGGAAGGGGCAGCTTGCACGGGTGAGTCCAGCCTTGACAAGACCAAGTAACACCAGTGAGAACTAGATGGCAAAAGGCAAACACAGGAACATCACTAACAGAAATCAAGTCAATATGGCAACATCTGAACCCAATTCTCCTTTACCAGCATGTCCTGGATACCCCATCACACCAGTAAAACAAGATTTGGATTTAAAATCACTGGTCATGATGCTGGTACAGGAATACATGAAGGACATGCTTAAAGAAATTGAGGAGAAAATGGATCAAAAGTTAGAAGCCCTTGCTAGGGAAACACAAAAATCATTGAAAGAAATCCAGAAGAATACAAAAGCCAATAATGAGGAAACACAAAAAACACTTAAAGAAATACAGGAGAACTTTGGTCAACAGGTTGAGGTCATGAAAGAGGAAACACAAAAATCTCTTAAAGAATTACAGGAAAGCACAACCAACCAAGTGAAGGAGCTAAGCAAAACCATCCAGGATCTAAAATAAGAAGTAGAAACAACTAAGAAAACTCAAAGGGAGACAACTTTGGAGATAGAAAGCCTTGGGAAGAAATCAGGGGACATAGATGCAAATATCAACAACAGAATATAAGAGACAGAAGAAAGAATCTCAGATACTGAAGATTCCATAGAAACCATGGACTCAACAGTTAAAGAAAATGCAAACTGCAAAAAGCTTGTAACCCAAAATATCCAGGAAATCCAGGACACAATGAGAAGACCAAACCTAAGGATTATAGGCATAGATGATAGTGAAGATTTACAACTTAAAGGGCCAGCAAATATCTTCAATAAAATTATGGAAGAAAACTTCCCTAACCTAAAGAGAGAGATGCCCATGAATATACAAGAAGCCTACAGAACTCCAAACAGACTGGACCAGAACAGAAAAACTTCCTGTCACGTAATAATCAAAACACCAAATGTACTAAACAAAGAATATTAAAGGCAGTAAGAGGAAAAGGCCAAGTAACATATAAAGGAAGACCTATCAGAATCACAGCAGACTTTTCACCTGAGACTATGAAGGCTAGAAGATCCTGGGCAGATCTCATGCAGACTCTAAGAGAACACAAAGGCCAGCCCAAACTACTATATCCAGCAAAACTCTCAATCACCATAGATGGAGAAACTAAGATATTCCATGACAAAACCAAGTTTACCCAATATCTATCCACAAACCCAGCCCTACAAAGGATAATAGGAGGAAAACACCAATACAAGGAGGGAAACATCACCCTGCAACAAGCAAGATAGTAACCTTTCATCAAACCCAAAAGAAGTTAACCAATCAAATTTAAAAAATAATGTCAAAAATGACAGGAAATAACAATCACTATTCCTTAATATCTCTTAACATCAATGGACTTAATGCCCCAATAAAAAGACATAGACTAACTGACTGGATACACAAACAGGACCCTACATTTTGCTGCTTACAGGAAACACACCTCAGGGTCAAAGACAAACACTACCTTAGGGTAAAAGGCTGGAAGACAATTTTACAAGCAAATGGTCTCAGGAAACAAGCTGGAGTAGCCATTTTAATATCAGATAAAATTGACTTTCAACCCAAAGTCATCAAAAGAGACTCTGAGGGACACTTCTTGCTGGTCAAAGGAAAAATACAACAAGAAGAACTCTCAATCCTGAACGTCTATGCTCCAAATGCAAGGGTACCCTCTTTTGTAAAAGAAACTTTATTAAAGCTCAAAGCACACATTGCACCTAACACAATAATTGTGGGTGACTTCAACACTGCACTTTCCTCAATGGGCCGATCAGGAAAACAGAAACTAAACAGGGACACAATGAAACTAATTGAAGCTTTGGACAAATTAGATTTAACAGATATATATATATATATATATATATATATATATATATATATATATATATATATATAAAACATTCTATTCTAAAGCAAAAGAATATACCTTTTTCTCAGCACCTCATGGTACCTTCTCCAAAATCGACCATATAACTGGTCACAAGACAGACCTCAACAAATATAAGAAGATCGAACTAATCCCATGCCTCTTATCAGATCACTATGGAGTAAAAGTGGTCTTCAATTGCAACAAAAACAACAGAAAAGCCACATACACGTGGAAACTGAACAATGTTCTACTCAATGATACCTTGGTCAAGGAAGAAATAAAGAAAGAAATTAAAGACTTTTTAGAACACAATGAAAATGAAGACACAACATACCCAAATCTATGGGAAACAATGAAAGCAGTGCTAAGAGGAAAACTCATAGCCCTGAGTGCCTCCAAAAAGAAAATGGAGAGAGCATACATTACCATCTTAATGACACACCTGAAAGCCCTGGAACAAAAAGAAGCTATTTCACCCAGGAGGAGTAGAAGGCAGGAAATCATCAAACTCAGGGCTGAAATCAATCAAGTAGAAACAAAGAGAACCATACAAAGAATCAACAAAACCAGGAGCTGGTTCTTTGAGAAAATCAACAAGATAGATAAACCCTTAGCCAGACTGACCAAAGGGAACAGAGAAAGTATCCAAATTAACAAACTTAGAAATGAAAAGGGAGATATAACAACAGAAACTGAGGAAGGGGTGGAGGGAGGACAGGGGAAGAGAAGGGGGCTTACGGGACTTTCGGGGAGTGGGGGGGGGCTAGAAAAGGGGAAATCATTTGAAATGTAAATAAATTATATCGAATAAAAAAAAAACTATTCCTAACTGTTAAAAAAAAAAAAAAGAAAAATAGTTGTTATTTTAATGTTATGTTTGCTCTTTCACTTATGACCTGGTCTTAATGATTATGAGGAATTCTATCATATGATAAATATTGCATCATTTGCAAAAGATTTTATTTTTTTCTACTACAGACTTAATGCTATTTCACAACTGCCTATTATCCCAGTTCTAGAGGATCTGGTACCATTGCACAGACATTTAGTCAGAACATCAATGCACATAAAAATAAAGCAATATATATTTAAGGTAGCATGTAAGCAATAAATATGCTATAATAATATTTGAAAGTTGTTGAGTGTTTTTAAATGTCCTGTCTGACATTTTTGTGGGTAATAATAGGTGTTCTTATGAGAGGAGATGCCCTTGGTCCTGTGAAGGCTCAATGCCCCTGTGTAGGGGAATGCCAGGTCAGGAAAGTGGGAAGTGGGGGTTCATAAGCTCTGGGATGGGGGATGGAATAGGGTTTTTTTTTTTTTTGAGAAATATTGAGGAAAGGGGATAACCTTTGAAATATAAACAAAGCAAATAAATAAAAACTAAAATAAAAAACATAAAAAAGTTGTTCTTGTTAACAGGTATCCGAGATATTATAACATGTCTGATCTGTATAAATTTTCAAGTGTAATAATAAGACTGATTTTATGTACACCTCCTGAATCATGTCATATACACATTATAGCTCTTTCTCTTTGGAGTTGCCTAACAGGATGTCATTCATGTAATGAATACTATAAACCTGATGGAAGGCCTGCCTCACAGCTCTAAAACATTTCCTACATGATATTGACACAATAGTAAATTTTTGCCATGACTTGAGGTAATAAAGTCAATTGATATCAAAGCTGGGATTCTTCAGGATTGAGTGAAGGAACAGAAAATGTTATATATATCTTATAATAAAGATTTACATATAGTATAAAATCAGTTTTCAATTTTTTTTTTTGATACAGGGTTTCTCTGTGTAGCCCTAGCTGTCCTGGAATTCACTTTTTAGACTAGGCTGCCCTAAAACTCAGAAATCCACCTGCCTCTGCCTCCCAAGTGCTGGGATTACAGGCCTGAGCCACCACTGCCTGGTTTGTAGGACAATCTTTAGCAATAGCTGTCAGTGTAGATTCAGGCTGTAAAGCTCCTATTGGCCACATGGTGGCATTAAGATTTCATAAGTCAATCAATCATCTCCACTTACCCTATTATTTTTTAACTACAAAACCAAGAAAATTCCATGGAGAAAAGGGACAGATTTATGTTCCCATCATTCTACTGTCATCTGACTACTGGTAAGGAGCCTATAACTTTCCTTTAGACCTGGGCCTTTGAGTTGTTCAGACAAACTAAAGTTTTATGTAACTTTTGGCTACAATGAATTACCCAGTCCATGTTTATGATATTATTCTTGTGAGAATATAGGTTCCATAATCTTTTGTAACCCTTTACCCACTCCTTTTCCTTTTTGATATCCCAAATGTTTCATTAGCTATTGAGATTCTGAACAATAGGTTTTAGTAGAGTTTGTAATATATCTATATGCATTAGATTTATGTAGAAAGGCTTTTAACATAGTCCAAATAGTAATCAGAATATGAGTAAGAAAGGCTATGTGATTTGCATTATGCCATCTTGGTCTATATAGTGTAATTTTGTTTATTCTTATTAGAATTCATAGTTCTTAATATATCAGAGATGAACTATAAAATGCCATTCAGATAACCACTATTCAATGACTAAAACATCATCATCAGTTCCAAAGTTCAAACAATTCTATTAATATTTTTATAGTGCATTGTATTCCTTTAATAGGGTTCTTAAAGCTGAACTTTTATCTGTACTATTGAATCCTCCTGCATGGATCAAGTTTTTTCATGAAGAAACTTTATAGACAATAATCGTATCTGTGCAAATTTTCCTCTATCTTTAGATTGTGAATTAGAAGGTACTGTGATCATGACTGCTATTTTCCCTGTATAACTGTCAACAAGTTCTTATGAACTGTCAACAAGTCCTTTCATGGATAAACTATTATGATCCCATAGTTCAATAGTTCCAGGCAGATAAGGTCTGCAAAAACCTGTTTGACACTTAAAATGACATTGAAGAGGGAAAATGGAAATACTTTAGGACAAAGAATATCAAAAGAGAACTTGCTTGAGTAGTAGTTTGTAACAAAAGAATAGATTGGTTACAATCTGCAGCTGGCATAAATGCTATTGTTTTCATATTTAAACGTTTATATTGTAGAGCTTTTAGGGTTCCCTCATCAGGTTTCTCTATTGTTGACTCATATTGCTATTGTTGTCACATAATCATATTTAAATCAGCATCCCTTAGCCCAATGTTTTACTTTCTCTCATATAGGCCATATGGATTCTGAGCAGTTAATTTTTTTTGATTTTTTGTTTGATATATTCTTTATTTACATTAAAATAATTTCCCCTTTCCACGATCCCCTCTACCCAAAAGTCCCATAAGCCCTCTTCCCTCCCCCTATTCTGATCATTCAATTGTTGTAAAGACAATTTACAATTTACCTTTAAGTGGCCACTTGACAAACATCAGCTTTTGCACAGCAAAGATTCCTATAGCAGCTAATTTTGTTCTGTGATAATAGGTCCCTACGTATCTTCATAACTTCAGAGAGTTCATAAGATTTTTCTCTCTTTGAGGCTTTGTTAACTTTTGACAATCTTCATTGTTATTATAAAAAGTAAAAGCCTTATAAGAACTCTTGAATTTGTTCTCACTTTACTTGTTCTTCAATAACATCTTTGAATCTTCCTATGAAATCACCGTAAGGCTCTAAGGAACCTTGTATATTCTGTATATTACTATACCTGAAGTCAGATTCCTTATCAATTTTCATGTAGTCAGTCACAGATAGCTACATACCCAACATTCAAGGGGGCTGAAGAAGGTATATTATGCAACTGATAATCTGTTGATGCTCATCTACCAATCCCTATCGGCATCTCATTGTGACATCTCTAGGATGTCCCTCATTTCTAGTTGGCAAACTTTTTCATGGACTTTATTTGAAAGCCATATTTGCCACTGAAGAGATTGTAAAGGGCTAAAAACCACTTTAGCAATTACATGAAACATATGGCAATCATTGCGCATTATTACTCCAATGAAAATGATAATCATTACTATATAGAGCACTAGGTCCTTCTTAAAATCTTTCATAATATCCATGTCTAATTCCTGATAATCATTTTGACTTTATTGAAATTTTATGAGAAGCAGCAAGCACAGCTCATGAGGCCATGGAAAAATAGATCAATGAATTCCTTTTCAACACCATACACTAGTTTGCCTAGTTTGTAAAGTTAGACTTTTCATAGGCTTTCCTAATTCCTCTTTGAAAAGTGGGGAAATTCAAGATTAGATTGGAAATCAAATTCTTTATCCCATGCTATAGGATCATCTTATGCAATGCCTATACACATTTGAAGATTCCAGTAATATCACTGAGGAATTGATCACCTGGATAGTTATTAATAGCACTATTTTTTTACTTTTTAATGTGCCCATACATGGAAATATTTTTTTACACATTTTACCAATTTTAAAGTATGCTCATCCTTTTTATTATATTCATGTAAAGTATTAGCCATCAGTTCCTATTGATTATTAACATCTTTATCTTCTTTAAGTATAGATAATAGTCTCTATAAATGACCAAGTGACCAAAGAGAGGATCCTTTCCCTCTCATTTACATGCTTTTTAAATATTCAGAAAATCTCATACTTCTTCATTTAAGTGCCATGTTCTGCAAACTATGAATTATAATCACAAGCAATTTGAAATCATTCTAGTAGTTGTGACTTTGATAAGTGTGCTCATCCTTTTGTTAACAAATGATGCACACGCCCAACATAAAGCAGAGCTTTCTCGAGTTCCTTCCCTATGACTCTTACTTTGAGTGTCTTCAATCTCCTATTATGAAACCAATGTTAGGTCCCCATTCAGCTTGGTACAGCTCCAGAGACCGTGAGACTTGGTAAAATGGAGTTGACAAGTGAGGGAGACTAAAATCTCAGGAAATATCCACCTTTATTTACAGCATCAGGCAATGCATAGTCTAAAGTTTCATAACTGGTATATAAATAAAGATCACATGAGTTCAAGCTGTATCAAATCACAAGGACAAGACACGTATGACAAAACATGTATTTATATACAGGCATATGAAGGAGTATTTATATTCTCACTCCTATCTCTTTCACCGTGGAAGATGACATATATTCATATCATGAACAATCTTCTGTTTTGAAGAAACTGAGGTGACAAGAATATTGTCCTGCTTTCTTGTAGTATTTTCAAAAAACTCTGAATTCTATTCCCATGCCTCCAATCCTTGTCAATTCCAACACTACATTAATGCAAGGTTACTTCTGGATGGGTCAGATGATTTCATATTTTTATTGATCAACACATTGGCAATTTTTTCCAAGAACTCTAAAGCAGAGATAATTGTGGGTGGGAATCATTTAAGAATACTCAAAGACAAAAATCTATGAAATTTATTAAAAATAACATAGAACAACTGAATAAATGTAAATTCAGATGTATTTTAAAATGTAATGATATTAAAACATGAATATTAAAGTTATAAAAATATATAAAATATAAGTTATATTTTATATATACCAACTTCTTTGTAGTTGAATTATGTCACGGTGGCAAATTATTAATATTTTCATATATCATTAACGATTTTATTTTTCTATATACCTTTTCTTGGAAAGTAATGTTTATGTTCAGCCTGTATGAATGTAAAAATAAACACAGAAAGTTCTTGTTCACTAGTGTCTCAGTCTTTTAAGAGTTCTCCTTGCTCATCTCTTCTGAGTTTCTCATCTATCCTACTCAAATATCCTAAGTAATATTTAGATCCTAAGTAATATTAGTAATCTTTTTTCTCTAAACTAAAAAATGCTACATTTTGAAAATATTAAAATTTTAATATTTTAAAATTAAAATACTAAAATGTCTTTTGGAAAGTATAATGGCATCATTTCTCACTTTGCATTCCTCCCTGCAAACATTCTAAAATCCATGCATCCTTGCTCTGTTTCAAACCCATAGCCTCCTGTTTCACTGAGTGTTGTTTCATTCAAATATGTATATGCCTCTACATTTATATTCTTAAATATAACCTGATCGGTCTTTATAATGTTAAATTTGGCTCTATCAACATACATTGTCTAACATTTAACAGGTGTTAAGATATTTGATGGTAAAAAAAAAGATATTTGATTCTTTGTTAAGATCTGTACCCCATTTTTTAATAGGGTTATTTGGTTCCCTGGGGTCTAACTTCTTGAGTTCTTTGTATATATTGGATATTAGCCCTCTATCAGATGTGGGGTTGGTGAATATCCTTTCCCAATTTGATGGTTGCTGTTTTGTCCTTTTAACGGTGTCCTTTGCCTTACAGAAACTTTGTAATTTTATGAGGTCCCATTTGTCAATTCTTGATCTTAAAGCATAAGCTATTGGTGATCTGTTCAGGAACTTTTCCCCTGTGCTCATGTCCTCAAGGGTCTTCCCCAGTTTCCTTTCTATTATTTTTGGTGTGGCTGGTTTTACATGGAGGTCCTTGATCCACTTGGAGTGAAGTTTAGTACATGGAGATAAGAATGGATCAATTCTCATTCTTCTGCATGATGACCTCCAATTGATCCAGCACCATTTGTTGAAAAGGCTATCTTTTTTCCACTGGATGTTTTTGGTTCCTTTGTCGAAGATCAAGTGACCAGAGGTGTGTGGATTCATTTCTGGATCTTCAATTCTATTCCATTGGTCCACTTGTCTGTCACTGTGCCAATACCATGCAGTTTTTAACACTATTGCTCTGTAGTATTGCTTGAAGTCAGGGATACTGATTCCCCCATAATTTCTTTTGTTGTTGAGAATAGTTTTAGCTATCCTGGGTTTCTTGTTATTCCAGATGAATTTGAGAATTGCTTTTTCTAACTCTGTGAAGAACTGAGTTGGGATTTTGATGGAGATTGCATTGAATCTGTAGATCCCTTTTGGCAAGATGGCCACTTTAACTATATTAATCCTTCCAATCCACGACCATGGCAGGTTTTTCCATTTTCTGAGGTCTTCTTTGATTTCCTTCTTCAGAGACCTGAAGTTCATACCATATAGATCTTTCACCTGTTTGGTTAGAGTCACACCAAGATACTTTATATTGTTTGTGGCTATTTTGAAGGGTGTCATTTCCCTAACTTCTTTCTCAGCCTGCTTATCCTTTGAGTATAGGAAGGCTACTGATTTGCTTGAGTTGATTTTATAACCAGCCACTGTGCTGAAGTTGTTTATCAGCTGTAGTAGTTTTCTGATGGAAGTTTTCGGGTCACTTAAGTAGACTATCATGTCATCTGCAAATAGTGATAATTTGACTTCTTCCTTTCCAATTTGTATCCCCTTGACCTCCTTATGTTGTCTAATTGCTCTAGCTAGGACTTCAAGTACTATATTCAAAAGATATGGAGAGAGGGGGCAGCCTTGTCTAGTCCCTGATTTTAGTGGGATTGCTTCAAGTTTTTGTCCATTTAGTTTGATGTTGGCTACCGGTTTGCTGTATATTGCTTTAATGATGTTTAGGTATGGGCCTTGAATTCCTGTTCTTTCCAAGACTTTTAGCATGAAAGGATGCTGAATTTTGTCAAATGCTTTTTCTGCATCTAATGAGATGATCATATGTTTTTTTTTTTTATTTGAGTTTGTTTATGTAGTGGATTGCATTGATGGATTTCCTTATATTGAACCATCCCTGCATCCCTGGGATGATGCCTACTTGATCATGGTGGATGATCGTTTTGATGTGTTCTTGGATTCAGTTGGCAAGAATTTTATTAAGTATTTTTGCATCAATATTCATAAGAGAAATTGGCCTGAAGTTCTCTTTCTTTGTTGGATCTTTGTGTGGTTTTGGTATCAGCGTAATTGTGGCTTCATAGAACGAGTTGGGTAGAGTTCCTTCTGTTTCTATTTTGTGGAATAGTTTGAAGAGTATTGGTGTTAGGTCTTCTATGAAGGTCTGATAGAACTCTGCACTGAAGCCATCTGGTCCCGTGATTTTTTTGGTTGGGAGACTTTTTATGATCCTTTTTATTTCTTCAGGTCTTATGGGACTGTTTAGTTGATCTATTTGATCCTGATTTAGTTTTCGTGTCAGATATCTGTCTAGGAAACTGTCCATTTCCTCCAGATTCTCCAGTTGTGTTGAGTATAGGCTTTTGTAGTAGGATCTAATGATTTTTTGAATTTCCTCAGTTTCTGTTGTTATATCTCCCTTTTCATTTCTAAGTTTGTTAATCTGGATACTGTCTCTGTGCCCTTTGGTTAGTCTGGCTAAGGGTTTATCTATCTTGTTGATTTTCTCAAAGAACCAGCTCCTAGTTTTTTTTGATTATTTGTATGGTTCTTTTTGTTTCTACTTGATTGATTTCGGCCCTGAGTTTGATGATTTCCTGCCTTCTGCTCCTCCAGGGTGAAATAGCTTCTTTTTGTTCCAGGGCTTTCAGGTGTGTCATTAAGGTGGTAGTGTATGCTCTCTCCATTTTCATTTTGGAGGCACTCAGGACAATGAGATTTCCTCTTAGCACTGCTTTCATTGTGTCCCATAGATTTGGGTATGTTGTGTCTTCATTTTCATTGTGTTCTAAAATGTCTTTAATTTCTTTCTTTATTTTTTCCTTGAGCAAGTTATCATTGAGTAGAATATTGTTCAGTTTTCAGGTGTATGTGGGTTTTCTGTTGTTTTTGTTGCTATTGAAGACCACTTTTATTCCATAGTGATCTGATAAGAGGCATGGGATTAGTTCGATCTTCTTATATTTGTTGAAGTCTGTCTTGTGACCAATTATATGGTCGATTTTGGAGAAGGTACCATGAGGTGCTGAGAAAAAGGTATATTCTTTTGCTTTAGGATAGAATGTTCTATATATATCTGTTAAATCTAATTGGTCCAAAGCTTCAATTAGTTTCATTGTGTCCCTGTTTAGTTTCAGTTTTTCTGATCAGTCCATTGAGGAAAGTGCAGTGTTGAAGTCAACCACAATTATTGTGTTAGGTGCAATGTGTGCTTTGAGTTTTAATAAAATTTCTTTTACAAAAGAGGATGCCCTTGCATTTGGAGCATAGATGTACAGGATTGAGAGTTCTTCTTGTTGTATTTTTCCTTTGACCAGCAAGAAGTGTCCCTCAGAGTCTCTTTTGATGACTTTGGGTTGAAAGTCAATTTTATCTGATATTAAAATGGCCAGTCCAGCTTGTTTCCTGAGACCATTTGCTTATAAAATTGTCTTCCAGCCTTTTACTCTAAGGTAGTGTTTGTCTTTGACCCTGAGGTGTGTTTCCTGTAAGCAGCAAAATGCAGGGTCCTCTTTACATATCCAGTCGGTTAGTCTATGTCTTTTTATTGGGGCATTGAGTCCATTGATGTTAAGAGATATTAAGGAATAGTGATTGTTACTTCCTGTCATTTTTGACGTTATTTTTTTTTTTAATTTGATTGGTTAACTTCTTTTGGGTTTGATGAAAGGTTACTATCTTGCTTTTTCCCTCCTTGTATTTGTGTTTTCCTCCTATTATCCTTTGTAGGGCTGGGTTTGTGGATAGATATTGGGTAAACTTGGTTTTGTCATGGAATATCTTAGTTTCTCCTTCTATGGTGATTGAGAGTTTTGCTGGATATAGTAGTTTTGGCTGGCATTTGTGTTCTCTTAGAGTCTGCATGAGATCTGCCCAGGATCTTCTAGTCTTCATATTCTCAGGTGAAAAGTCTGCTGTGATTCTCATAGGTCTTCCTTTATATGTTATTTGGCCTTTTTCTCTTACTGCCTTTAATATTCTTTCTTTGTTTAGTACATTTGGTGTTTTGATTATTATGTGACGGGAAGTATTTCTGTTCTGGTCCAGTCTGTTTGGAGTTCTGTAGGCTTCTTATATATTCATGGGCATCTCTCTCTTTAGGTTAGGGAAGTTTTTTTCCATAATTTTGTTGAAAATATTTGCTGGTCCTTTAAGTTGTAAATCTTTGTACCCGCCCGTGGCCACATGCGAACCGGAATACCTGGAAGAGAATTCTGGGGGTAGACGGGAAGGGGGCGAAAGAGAAATTGAGTCGAGACGACAGTTGCCGGTCAAGACTGACTTTAATATTATTTTGCCAAGATATATAGTCTTTAGGAAACAACCCTGCCCCCCAACATCAAGGAACAGGCCGAGAACTCCTTGGCTCCATTTCTCAGTGGGTCGCCTGCTTCAAGTCTGGTGGGTCTCTGCTGGCCTCCTGGTGAGACTGCCCTGAGGCATTCTTGGTCATCAAGATGAAAGCGCCTTATTGTTCCCAAGGAACAAGGGCCGGAGATAACACCAGTGGAAGAGTGGGGGCTGCCAGCCAGCTCAATGCTGTGGGGGAAGGGACAGATCTTCACTGTCATCTATGCCTATAATCCTTAGGTTTGGTCTTCTCATTGTGTCCTGGATTTCCTGGATATTTTGGGTTACAAGCTTTTTGCAGTTTGCATTTTCTTTAACTGTTGAGTCCATGTTTTTTTTGGTATCTTCAGCATCTGAGATTCTTTCTTCTATCTCTTGTATTCTGTTGTTGATATTTGCATCTATGTCCCCTGATTTCTTCCCAAGGCTTTCTATCTCCAAAGTTGTCTCCCTTTGAGTTTTCTTTGTTGTTTCTACTTCTTATTTTAGATCCTGGATGGTTTTGCTTAGCTCCTTCACTTGCTTGTTTGTGCTTTCCTGTAATTCTTTAAGAGATTTTTGTGTTTCCTCTTTCATGATCTCAGCCTGTTGACCAAAGTTCTGTATTTCTTTAAGTTTTTCTTGTGTTTCCTCCTTATTGGCTTTTGTATTCTCCTGGATTTCTTTCAATGATTTTTGTGTTTCCCTTGCAAGAGCTTCTAACTTTTGATCCATTTTCTCCTGAATTTCTTTAAGTATGTCCTTCATGTGTTCCTGTACCAGCATCATGACCAGTGATTTTAAATCCAAATCTTGTTTTACTGGTGTGATGGGGTATCCAGGACATGCTGGTAAAGGAGAATTGGGTTCAGACGTTGCCATATTGCCTTGATTTCTGTTAGTGACGTTCCTGCATTTGCCTTTTGCCATCTAGTTCTCACTGGTGTTAGTCGGTCTTATCAATGCTGGACTCACCAGTGCAAGCTGCCCCTTCCCAGGTGGCCTCTGGTGCACAGCTTACCTCCTGCACTGCCTGGAGACAGGGTGCTGTTGCCTAGGCTGTTCAGATCCCGAAGCAGACACCTGGAGGCTCCTGCAGGGGCCCTTGGATTCACCAGAGCACAGTGACTTCACCCCGCTGGCCGCCCGGAAGCCCCTCTTGCCTCTTGCAGGACCTGGAGATGTGGTGTTGCTGCCCAGCTGATCTGGATCTGGAAGCAGAGAGATCTGAGGGCTTCCACCAGAGGCCTCAGGACTGGAACCTAGCTCCGTGCCACTGGAGCAAGCTGGGCGCTCTCCCAGACTGCCTCTGGGTGTACACCAGGTCTCCTGCACTTCCTGGAGATAGAGTGCTGTGGCCCAGGCTGTTCAGATCCCAAAGCAGACACCTAGAGGCTCCTGCAGGGGCCCGCTGGATTCACCAGAGCACACTGACTTCTCCCCCTGGCTTCCTGGAAGCCCTTCTTGCCTCTTGCAGGACCTGGAGATGTGGTGTTGCTGCCCAGGCTGATCTGGATCCAGAAGCAAAGAGATCTGAGGGCTCCTGCCAGAGGCCTCAGGACTGGAATCTAAGCTCTGTGCCACCAGAGCAAGCTGGGTGCTCTCCCAGACTGCCTCTGGGTGCACACCGGGACTCCTGCACTTCCTGGAGACCAAGTGCTGTGTCCCAGGCTGTTCAGATCCCAAAGCAGACACCTGGAGGCTCCTGCAGGGGCCCACTGGATTCACCAGAGCACAGTGACTTCTCCTCGCTGGCCGCCCGGAAGCCTAATTCTTGTTTTTTAATTAAATATATTCTTTACATTTCAAATGATTTCCTCTTTCCTGATTCCCCCCTCCCAGAAAGTCCCATAAGGCATCTCCCCTCCTCCTTTTCCCCAACCAACCCTGTCCCACTTTCCTGTCCTGGTATTCCACTACACTGCTGTATCAAGCCTTTCCAGGACAGGGGCCTCCCCTTCCTTATTGGGCATCACTTGATATGTGAATTGTTTCTTAGGTATTCTGAGCTCCTGGGCTTATATCCATTTATCAGTGAGTGCATATCATGGGTTTGTGTGTGTGTGTGTGTGTGTGTGTGTGTGTGTGTGTGATTGGGTTACCTCACTTAGTATATTTTCTAGTTCCATCCATTTGTCTGAGAATTTCATGAATTCATTGTTTTTAATAGCTGAGTAGTATTCCATTGTGTAAATACACCACAATTCCTGTATCCATTCCTCCATTGAGGGACATCTGGGTTCTTTCCAGCTTCTGGCTATTATAAATAGGGTTACTATGAATATAGTGGAGCATGCATCCTTATTACATGCTGGGGAATCCTCTGGGTATATGCCCATGAGTGGTATAACAGAGTCCTCCGGTAGTATCATGCCCAGTTTTCTGAGGATACGCCACACTGATTTCCAGAGTGGTTGTATCAGCTTACAATCCGACCAGCAGTGGAGGACTGTTGCTCTTTCTCCACATCTTTGCCTGCACCTGTTTTCTCCTGAATTTTTGATCTTAGCCATTCTGACTGGTGTGAGGTGCACTCTCAGGGTTGTTTTGATTTGCATTTCCCTGATGACTAAGGATGTTGAACATTTCTTTAGGTGCTTCTCTGCCATTCCATATTCCTTAGGTGAAAATTCTTTGTTTATCTCTGTACCCCATTTTTTAATTGGGTTATTTGGCTCTCCAGAGTCTAACTTCTTGAGTTCTTTGTATATCTTGGATATTAGCCCTCTGTTGTGTTTAGGGTTGGTAAATATCTTTTTCCAATTTGTTGGTTGCTGTTTAGGCCTATTGACAGTGTCCTTTGCCTTACAGAAAGTTTGTAATTTTATGAGGTCCAATTTGTCAATTCTTGATCTTAGAACATAAGCTATTGGTGTTCTGTTGAGGAAAATTTCCCCTGTGTCCATGTCCTCAAGGGTCTTCCCCTGTTTTCTATTAGTTTCAGTGTGTCTGGTTTTATGTGGAGGTCCTTGCTCCACTTGGAGTTGAACTTAGTACAAGGAGATAAGAATGGACCAATTTGCACTCTTTTGCATGCTGACCTCCAGTTGGACCAGCACCATTTGTTGAAAAGACTTTTTTTCCACTAGATGGTTGTAGCTCCTTTGTCAAAGATCAAGTGACCATAGGTATGTGGGTTCATTTCTGAATCTTCAATTCTATTCCATTGATCTACATGCATGTCACTGTACCAGTATCATGCAGTTTTTACACTATTGCTCTGTAGTACTGCTTGAGGTTGGGAATACTGATTTCCCTAGTTCTTTTACTGTTGAGAATAGTTTTAGCTATCCTAAGTTTTTTGTTATTCCAGATGAGTTTGAGAATTTCTCTTTCTAACCCTATGAAGAATTGAGTTGGGGTTTTGATGGGGATTGCATTGAATCTGTATATTGCTTTTGGCAAGATCACCATTTTTACTATATTAGTTCTGCCAACCTATGAGCATGGAAGATTTTCCATCTTCTGAGATCTTCGATTTCTTTTTTTCAGAGTCTTGATCTTCCTGTCATACAGATCTTTCACTTGTTTGGTTAGTCACACCAAGACGCTTTATATTGTTTGTGGCTATTGGGAAGGGTGTCATTTCCCACTTTCTTTCTCAGTCTGTTTATCCTTTGAGTATAAGAAGGCTACTGATTTGCTTGAGTTAATTTCATATCCGACCACTTTGCTGAAGCTGTTTATCAGCTGTAGGAGTTCTCTGGTGGTGTCTTTTGGGTCATGTAAGTATACTATCATAGTGATAATTTGATTTCTTCCCTTCCAATTTCTGTCCCTTTGACCTCCTTTTGTTGTCTAATTGCTCTAGCTAGAACTTCAACTACTATACTGAATAAATATGGAGAGAGAGGGCAGCCTTATTTGTCTCTGATTTTAGTGGGATTGTTTCAAGTTTCTCTCCATTTAGTTTGATGTTGGCTACTGGTTTGCTGTATATTGCTTTTACTATGTTTAGGTGTGGGCCTTGAATTCATGTTCTTTCCAAGACTTTTAACATGAAATGATGATGAATTTTGTCAAATGCTTTTCAGCATCTAAAGAAAAGACCATGTGGTTTTTTCTTTGAGTTTGTTTATGTAGTGGATTACATTGACGGGATTTCCATATATTGAACCATCCCTACATCCCTGGGATGAAGCTTACTTGATCACGGTGAATAATTGTTTTGATGTATTCTTGGATTCTATTGGTAAGAATTTCATTGAGTATTTTTGCATCGACATTCATAAGGGAAATTGGCCTAAAGTTCTCTTTGTTCTTTGGATCTTTGTGGTTTTGTTATCAGCGAAATTATGGCTTCATAGAATGAGTTGGGTAGTGTTCTTTCTGTTTCTATTTTGTGGACTAGTTTGAAGAGTATTGGTGTTAGTTCTTTTTTGAAAATCTGATAGAATTCTGCAGTAAAACTATCTTGTTCTGTGCTTTTTTTGGTTGGAAGACTGTCAATGACCACTTCTATTTCTTTAGGGGTTATGGGACCATTTAGATAGTCTATCTGATCCTGATTAAACTTCGGCTGTTGGTATCTGTGTAGAAAATTGTCCATTTCATCCAGATCTTCCAGTTTTATTGAGTATAGGGGTTTACAGTAGGATGTAATGATTTTTTGAATTTCCTCAGTTTCTATTGTAATTTCTCCCTTTTCATTTTTGATTTTGTTAATTTGGATACTGTTTCTGTGTCCTCCTGTTAGTCTGGCTAAAGGTTTATCTAGCTTCTTGATTTTCTCACAGGACCAGCTTCTTGTTTTGTTGACTTTTGTAATTTTATGAGGTCCCATTTGTCAATTCTTGATCTTAGCACTTTGGCTATTAATGCTCTGTTGAGGAAAATTTCCCCTGTGCCCATGTCTTCAAAGGTCTTCCCCAGTTTCTTTTCTATTAGTTTCAGCGTGTCTGGTTTTATGTGGAGGTCCTTGATCCACTTGGACTTGAGCATAGTACAAGTTGATAAGAATGGGTTGATTTGCATTCTTCTGCATGCTAGCTGCCAATTGATCCAGTGCCATTTGTTAAAAAAGCTATCTTTTTCCCCCCACTGGATGATTTTAGGATCTTTTTCCAGTATCAAGTGACTATAGTTATGTGGGTTCATTTCTGGATCTTCAAATCTATTCCATTGATCTACCTGCCTGTCACTGTATCAATATCATGCAGTTTTCCCTGTTTCTTCTCTTTGTAATCTCTGCCTATTTGGAGGGAGTTACTTTGATCCATTTTCTCCTAATTTTAAGTTTTGTAGATCCTGTCTGTTCACTTTGGAAATCTGCCTTAAATTTTCTTGCTAACCTATTTGCTTCATTATTATATTTGGTTTGTAGGTAATCTTTGTTTTGGTGGGCATCTATATGATATACCTTAATCCTTATTTCCTTACATATTTGAGCTGTCTCCATCCAAGCTTCCTTAGACCATAAGTCTTTTCCATTGGTTTTCTATTCTGTTAATTTTCATTTTCCTGACCAAATTGGCACACACCAGGAGCTTGTGAAAAGACGTAAGTCTTTTCCATCATTATAGGACTGTTATCTATTATCACAGTATTATCTGCATTGATATAAATTAAATTACTAAATTGCTCTATATATTCTAATATAATTTTCACTGCTTCTTCCTGGGGTAGTCTCCAGGTGAAGTCAGATGCTTTCTTCACTATACTGTATAATGGTTGGAGCAGCAATTGCAGGTATTTTATATGTTGCCTCAAATAACCAAATAAACCTATTAAATGCCAGGTTTCTGTCTTATTCTGATGTCTTGGTAAGTTTCTTAATTTGTTAGGTACTTCTGGGGGAGTGGATGGTCTTCCGGTTGACCAGTGTACACCAAGGAATTTAACTTCCTCTGATGGTTCCTTTACTTTGTCTTTATTAATGGTCCATCTTTTATTTGTTAGATGTGCAATTAAGTCTGCTACTATTGGATGTAGTATTTGTTTATGATTTGTTTATGACCTTCATATATCAAATGAAGGTCATCTACATATGAAAAGATTGTTACTTCTTCTGGTGTTTGGAATGAATCTAAAGACCATCTCAATGCCTTGTGTCCTATAATTGGGCTGGTTTTATATCCTTGTGGAACTCTAGTTAATTGATATTGTTTTCCTTCCCCTGAGAATGTGGAGATTTCTCTAGGGTTTGGATGTAAAGGAACACCAAAGAGCATATCTGTTAAGTCTATTGTGGCTAACCATTTGAGTGCCACCTCTCTGATTCTCAGGAATATATTTTCTACATCTGGCAACTGCCCAGGCATCTGCTCTGATAGTTTGTTTATATTCCTGTAGTCTACTGTGAATCTCTATTTGCCATTCGATTTCTTTTGCCATTTCTGGCCAAATGGGGCTGCTATAGTTAATGCTTTTTCTTGGTTCTATAATACCTTCTGCCAATAATGTTGGTATGGTGTCTTTCACTTCCTCCATTCCACCTTTTATGGGGTATTGTGGTGGTATCTCTTTTGGGTAGTTCTACCCATGGAATTTTGACTGCACCAATAGTAAATTTGGCAGCCTTTTGCAATTCAAAACTTTTGGAAACAATTTGTGCATTGTGGGTAGTTCTATAACATTTTCTTGGGCACTGCACAGAGCAAAATCTAGCTCATAATTTTTAACATATACTTGCAATATACCTGTCTAGTCACAAGGGTTCTAACTCTGCTGCCAATTCCTTCTACTTCTTTGTAGCCTCTAATCTTGTCTGTATTCAGGATCTGTCCTTTGTCTAGGGTTTATACATTAATTTCACTACCCGTGTACAATACCATTTGACCACTCTGGTGGTGCTGTTGTGTAATATAATGGGTAGTGCTATTCTGGGTTTTAGAAATTCTGTCCCTGAGGTTGAGAGGGATGTCCTTGTCCTTTCCAGCTATTCCTGAATGGCAGCCTGTTCATAGGTATTGCCCCTATGCTCAGCTCTTGATTGTTGAATCCTAGTTGGGGGGTCCCTTGGCCATTGCCACCCCCCAAGGTCTTCAAGGAACTTGCCCAAACTAGTGACTGGTGGGAGTCCATGGCTGGCTTGGTTCTGATCTAATTGGGGGAGATGGTATTCTGTCTTCCAAACAGTTTTATATCTTAAACTGTGTCCTTACTGCATTATATTTCTTATTTTAATAGGTAGGCATACTACCTTCTCTGAGTCTAATATTCTGTATGATTTTAAGAAGTCTAAGGCATTTGCCACAGTTCGACATCCTTGCAATGTTCCAGCTAGGGTCACCCTGAGATGTTGTGGAGCTCCTTTTAACAGGATTTTCCTAAACTGGGCCAACATTGGTGCAGCCTGTGGAGTGGGAACCTGGTTGTAGATGAAATAGAGTATTCCTAATTTTCTTGATAACTGAATTGCTTCCTGCAAACTATTGCATTTTGCTGAGGCCTTAAATTGAGTTAAATGTAGGGAGGGGAACGCATGTCTCCAAACTGCAGTTATCCAGTCAAGTAGTGGGAGTGTATCTCCCTAGGAGCTGTCTAACACATGTTCTAGAGCTTCAAATACAGTGGAATTTTCTGCCATGTTCCTTATTTTACACATCTCTTGATCTGATAACATTATTGTATCTGCTCCCTTCTCCCATAGTTTTACTATAATGGATGATTTCTTCATGCCATTCTGGGCATAGTCTGTTCTAAATTTATTGAATTCCTGTGGGGTATATGCTCTGGTCTCCATTATCACCTCAGTGGTCCTGGTATGTCTGGAACCCCTTCCTGGTGTCTGAAGCTGAGAGGCAGTCACTGGCAATGATAGAACTGGTTCATTTTCTAATGCATTCCTAAAAGGATTGCATTCCTTCATTAGCCATTCATCGTTTTGTGATATTCACAGCTACCCTTTTGCCCATTAGTCTATCTTTATTTCAATTAACTGTAGTCTTCATGAATATATCAGGTATTTCTTTTTGAAATGCTTTCTCTAAAATACGCTCCATCTGTTGTGGTTCTGTTAATGAGATGCCAATTTTAACTTCCTTGTATTTAGTCTTATTCTTAACTATGAGGTTGGTATCCTGCCAAACTATTTCTTCCAAGTCTAAGGTCCCTTCATCCTCTAATTTTACTTTTTTTTCATACCATTACTTAGTCTTTTTAGTCTACTCATGATGTTATTTTGCAGGCCATGTGGTACAATGCTTTTATTGTTTTCTTTTTAAAGTACCAGGCAATATTACTTCTTGGGAGATTTTTCAATAATGCATTAAATAATTTGCCTGCCCATCTCAATAGTATTTTTGCCAGCCACTCTCTCATGAGGCTTGGACGTCAACTTCTTTGTCTCAATAACCTGCTCTTCCTCCTGCCTAGCTTCAGCTGCAGGAGCTTTCAACCGGTGTTCGTGGCATCATACTTTCAACTTCCCTGTCTCTTTTTGATCTACTTATCTGTGCCTATTGAGGCATCATAGAGGTTTGATTTCAAAAGAGACCAGTACCCCCTGGTTAGCCTAGAGGTTGGCTCCCCTCTGATGTCTTCTACCTGCCCTTCCTCCTAGCCTTAGCAGCATAGAGTTGGATTCAAAGCTTCGTGACTTCAAGGTCAGAAGTTCTCAGACTAGGAATGTATTCAAATTCAACCATCTAGAAAATGAACCCAAAGTTAAAGTGCAGCTGCTATGACTGCTAGACAGAGCTCTGGCTGCTTTCCAGGACAGGTTCAAATACTGTGGACTACTCTATCTTCTTTGAGTTTAGGGAAGGGGCCGAGAGTGAGAGAAAGAAGGTGCCTGTGAGTCAGTAAACCAAGTTACACTAGTATTTATTTATAAGCAACAATGAACAAATATAAACTGAAAAGGGATCACAGTCATTCACACACACATACACTCTCACCTCTCGTCTAATAAGTGGTGTAGCCTAGGTCCAATGGAAGTGCAGGCCAGCAGCATTTCCTCACTGTGCTTTATATCCCTCCTAGAGCCTCAGTTCAGAGCTGGGGTGTCTGGAATAAGTGGACTGGCTCTAGGAATGAGCTGGGTTCAACACATAGAGTCTCCATGGGGCTCCTGGGAAAGAGCCAAACCTTAGCTGTCAGACTAGGGTTTTTAAGCTCTTTCAGCTCAGGCCTACAGCACCACTTTATCTGATACAAGGCTTATCATCTCCACACACACTCTCCTGACTTGGTCTTCATGGTATCTTTTTTAATCAATTAAAATTGAGGCATTTACCAAGTCAGGGCATTACCTTATCACATTTCACACTCACACCCGGGGCTGGGATACATTTACAATTTCTTTTATATTTCTTACATGTATTCCTTACATATTGTCTTATAATTTGATTTCTTTATTAGAAAGAGGGACCTTCATTTTGCAGGCTGTCTGCCTCATTTTCAGATTACCCACACTGATTGTGATTATTGGTCACACCAACTCTGTCATGAAAGTTGACCATTGGACATTTGTAAGGGCCGAAACTTCTTTTGGCTTGATCCTCTTCATTTATGATGCTGACTAGCATGGAAAGAGATTTTTAATGCAATATATTTTGATTATGGTTTCTTTCCCACACACCCTCTCTAGATACTGTGTTTTTTTCCTTTCCATTCAAATTCACATTCTTTCTCTGTTTTGATTAAGAAGAGAAGCTCATGTCTGAAACCAACATTGGGTCATGAATCTGTGCCAGATGCAATATGTAATGTAAGTGTGAACCTATGCTATTTTCTTGTAAATGAACATTGTATGAAATGAACTCCAAATGACTTATATCCAAACACTAAAGTATCTCTCAACTCTCATTAGAGAACATTTTGCAGTGTATAATTATTGGTCTAGAGACCCACAAACATCCAAGGTGCAGAGCATAAGAAAACAGTAAGCCAGAAACAGGACATGCATTTCACATGTATTCCAAGACTTGGGTCATTGCTGTAGAAAGCTTGTAAAAGCAAGAGGTGTTGTATAATTACAAGGAAGCAGTGTCTTTCATATGCCACAAATCACCTGTTGAGGATTGGTATGTTGCTATGTGTTATAATGATACATACTGGCTGCCATGGCACGGTTACCCCATGGATGAGAGAGTCAGCATGTAGACATGAGTGACCATGTAACTTTGCACTCCGTGATATTTCTGATTGGTCAATAAAGATGCCTCCAGCCTATAGCTGGACAGAAGGAGATATGTGGAATATATAGTTCACAGGCTTGAAGGAAGAGAGAAGAAGATGGAGAGAAGAGCAGAAACCATGTCGTAGGTCAGTCATGAAAACATGGCCAGGACTACTGGCTAACTAAAGTTGAGAACATCCCAGATGGAAGATGGTGACTTATAACTCAGGGTTATGGATAGGGTAGTAGATGCTAATAGCTTAGATGATAGCTGTCTGCCCAGCTTTAGAGCTGATTAAGACTTATTATAAACATAAAAGTTGCATGTATTTTACATGGAAACTGAAAGATTAAAGGCTGGTTAAAAACCCATGATTGAGATTAAATCTTTGTGGAGAAGTCGGCAACTGCCATCTTAGCTCCCAGTAGAATGGGACAAGGGACCCCAGGTACTGAGATATCCTGATTCTAAGACCTCTGGGGATGTATACCGCTGAGCTGTGGTTTGCCACCTGAGCCCAGGACTTGGGCAAAGCGGTGGTTTGTCTGTGTGCCAGCCAGGCATGGGTCCTGTACCCTGCGGGATCTCCTCTGCCATCTTTGCTCCCTGACAGAGCAGACGGGAAGCACCAGGTTTGGTCCACAGAGACAACTCAAGTATAACATTGCTTGGGGCAGGACACACCAGATCTCCATCAGCACACAGGAGGAGGGCAGCACATTAACAATCTGTGCCAAGGCAAACCCAGTCATCCAGTGGTGTGGAAATAGCCTTAAGGGATCACAAGAGGTTCAAGCACCAGCCAGTGACAACAGGACAAACTAACACCAGAGATCACCAGATGGCAAAAGGTAAACATAAGAACATTACCAACAGAAATCAAGACAATATGGCAGCATCTGAACCCAGTTCTCCAACAACATCAAGTGCTGGATACCCCAATACACCAGAAAAACAAGATTTGGATTTAAAATCACTGGTCATGATGCTGTTACAGGAACACAAGAAGGACATAAATAAATCTCTTAAAGAAATATAGGAGAAAATGGATCAAAAGTTAGAAGCCTTTACAAGGGAAACACAAAAATCATTGAAAGAAATCCAGAAGAATATGTGTCAAAAGATAGAAGCCAATAAGGAGGAAATGCAAAAATTTCTTAAAGAAATATAGGAGAACTCAGGTCAACAGGCCGAGGTCATGAAAGAGGAAACACAAAAATCTCTTAAAGAATTACAGGAAAACACAGGAAAACACAAACAACCAAGTGAAGGAACTGAGCAAAACCATCCAAGATCTAAAAACAAAAGTAGAAACAACTAAAAAATCACAAAGAGAGACAACTTTGGAGGTAGAAAACCTTGGGAAGAAATCAGGGACCACAGATGCAAATATCAACAACAGAATACAAGAGATAGAAGAAAGAATCTCAGATGCTGAAGATACCATAGAAACCATGGACTCAACAGCCAAAGATAATGCAAAATGTAAAAAGCTTGTAACCCAAAACATCCAGGAAATCCAGGACACAATAAGAAGGCCAAACCTAAGGATTATAGGCATAGATGAGAGTGAAGATTTACAACTTAAAGGACCAGCAAATATCTTCAACAAAATTATGGAAGAAAACTTCCCTAACCTAAAGAGAGAGATTCCCATGAATATACAGGAAGCCTACAGAACTTCAAACAGACTGGTCCAGAACAGAAATACTTCCCATCACATACTAATCAAGACCCCAAATGTACTAAACAAAGAATGAATATTAAAGGCAGTAAGAGAAAGAGGCCAAGTAACATATAAAGGAAGACCTATCAGAATCACACCACGCTTCTCACCAGAGACCATGAAAGCTAGAAGATCCTGGGCAGATCTCATGCAGACTCTAAGAGAACACAAATGCCAGCCAAAACTACTATACCCAGCAAAACTCTCAATCACCATAGATGGAGAAACCAAGATATTCAATGACAAATCCAAGTTTGCCCAATACCTTTCCACAAACCCAGTCCTACAGAGGAAAATAGGAGGAAAACTCAAACACAAGGAGGGAAACTTCATCCTGGAAAAAGCAAGATACTAAATTTCTTTTATCAAACCCAAAAGAAGATAATAAATCAAAAATAAAAATAACATAAAAAATGACAGGAAGTAATAATCACTATTCCCTAAAATCTCTTAGCGTCAATGGACTCAATTCCCCAATAAAAAGACATAGACTAACAGACTAGATACATAAACAGGACCCTACATTTTGCTGCTTACAGGAAACACACCTCAGTGTACAAGACAAACACTACCTTAGAGTAAAAGACTGGAAGGTAATTTTACAAGCAAATGGTCTCAGGAAACAAGCCGGTGTAGCCACTCTAATATCAGATAAAATTGACTTTCTACCTAAAGTAATCAAAAGAGACACTGAGGGACACTTCTTGCTGGTCAAAGGAAAAATACAACAAGAAGAACTCTCAATCCTGAATATCTATGCTTCAAATGCAAAGGCACCCTCATTCATAAAAGAAATTTACTAAAGCTCAAAGCACACATTGCACCCAACACAATAATTTTGGGTGACTTCCACACTCCACTCTCCTCAATGAACCGATCACGAAAACAGAAACTAAACAGGGACACAGTGAAACTAATTGAAGTTTTGGAACAATTAGATTTAACATATATATGGAACATTTTATCCTAAAGCAAAAGAATATACCTTTTTCTCAGCACCTCATGGTACCTTCTCCAAAATCGACCATATAATTGATCAGAAGACAGACCTCAACAAATATAAGAAGATCAAAATAATCCCATGCCTCCTATCAGATCACTATGGAGTAAAAGTGGTCTTTAATAGCAACAAAAACAACAGAAAGCCCACATACACATGGAAACTGAACAATACTCTACTCAATGACACCTTGGTCAAGGAAGAAATCAAAGAGTTTTTAGAATTTAATGAAAATGATGACACAACATACCCAATTCTATGGGACACAATGAAAGCAGTGTTAAGAGAAAAACTCATAGCCCTGAGTGCATCCAAAAAGAAAATGGAGAGAGCATATACTAGCAGCTTAATGACACACCTGAAAGCCCTTGAACAAAAAGAAGTTAATTCACCCAGGAGGAGTAGAAGACAGGAAGTCATCAAACTCAGGGCTGAAATCAATCAAGTAGAAACAAAAAGAACCATACAAAGAATCAACAAAAGCAGGAGCTGGTTCTTTGAGAAAATCAACAAGATAGATAAACCCTTAGCCAGACTAAGGAAAGGGCACAGAGAAAGTATCCAAATCAACAAAATTAGAAATGAAAAGGGAGATATTACAACAGCAAGTGAAGAAATTCAAAAATCATCAGATCCTACAAAAAAAGACTATACTAAACACAACTGGAGAATCTGGAGGAAATGGACAGTTTCCTAGCAGATATCAGACACCAAAATTAAATCAGAATCAAATAGATCATCTAAACAGTCCCATAACCCCTAAAGAAAGACAAGGTGTCATAGAAAGTCTCCCATCAAAAAAAAAAAAAAAAAAAAAAAAAAAAAAAAAAAAGGCACGAGACCAGATGCCTTCAGTGCAGAAGCCATTCTATCAGACCTTCAAAGAAGATCTAACATTAATACCTTTCAAACTATTCCACAAAATAGAAACAGAAGGAATATAATCCAACTCGTTCTACTAAGCCACAATTATGCTGATACCAAAACCAGACAAAGATCCAACAAAGAAAGAGAACTTCCGGCCCATTTCCCGTATGAATATCAATGCAAAAATACTGAATAAAATTCTTGCCAACCGAATCCAAGAACACATCAAAACAATCATCCACCGTGATCAAGTAAGCTTTATCCTAGGAATGCAGGGATGGCTCAATATAAGGAAATCCATCAATGCAATCCACTACATAAACAAACTCAATGAAAAAACCACATGATGGTTTCATTAGATGCTGAAAAAGCATTTGACAAAATTCAGCATCCTTTCATGCTACAGAAATTCAAGGCCCATACCTAAACATAAAGCAATATACAGCAAACCGGTAGCCTACATCAAACTAAATGGAGAGAAACTTGAAGCAATCCCACTAAAATCAGGGACTAGACAAGGCTGTCCTCTCTCTCCATATCTTTTCAATATAGTACTTGAAATTCTAGCTAGTGCTACTAGACAACATAAGGAGGTCAAAGGATACAAATTGGAAAGGAAGTAGTCAAACTTATCACTATTTGCAGATGATATGATAGTACACTTAATTGACCCAAAAAGTCCACCAGAGCTGATTAACAACTTCAGCAAAGTGGCAGGCTATGAAATTAACTCAGGCAAATCAGTTGCCTATACTCAAAGGATAAGCAGGCTGAGAAAGAAGTTAGGGAAATGACACCCTTCACAATAGCCACAAACAATATAAAGTATCTTGGTGTGACTCTAACTAAAAAAAATAAAAGTTCTGTTTGAGAAGAACTTCACGTCTGTGAAGAAGGAAATTGAAGAAGACCTCAGAAAATGGAAAAATCTTCCATGCTCATGGATTGGCAGGATTAATATAGTTAAAATGGCCATCTTGCCAAAAGCAATATACAGATTCAATGCAATCCCCATCAAAATCCCAACTCAGTTCTTCATAGAGTTAGAAAAAGCAATTCTCAAATTCATTTGGAATAACAAAATACCTAGGATAGCTAAAACTATCAACAGTAAAAGAACTTCTGGGGGAATTCCCAACCCCAAGCAATACTACAGAGCAATAGTGTTAAAAACTGCATGATATTGGCACAGTGACAGGCAAGTGGAACAATGGAATAGAATTGAAGACCCAGAAATGAATCCACACATCTATGTTCAGTTGATCTTTGACAAAGGAGCAGAAAACATCCAGTGGAAAAAAGATAGCCTTTTCAACAAATGGTGCTCATTCAACTGGAGGTCCGCATGCAAATGAATGTGAATTGATCCATTCTTATCTCCTTGTACTAAGCTCAACTCCAAGTGGATCAAGGAGCTCCACATAAAACCAGACACACTGAAATAATAGAAAAGAAACTGGGGAAGACCCTTGAGGACATGGGCACTGGGGAAACGTTCCTGAAGAGAACACCAATAGCTTATGCTCTAAGATCAATTATTGACAAATGGGACCTCATAAAATTACAAAGTTTCTGTAAGGCAAAGGACACTGTCAAAAGGACAAAACGGCAACCAACAAATTGGGAAAAGATCTTCACCAACCCTACATCTGATAGAGGGCTAATATCCAAGATATACAAGGAACTCAAGAAGTTAGACCCCAGGGAACCAAACAACCCTATTAAAAATGGGGTACAGATCTAAGCAAAGAATTTTAACCTGAAGAATTTCGGATGGCCAAGAAGCACCTTAAATGCTCAACATCATTAATCATGAGGGAAATGCAAATCAAAACAACCCTGAGATTTCTTTCACCTCACACCAGTCAGAATGGTTAAGGTCAAAAACTCAGGAGAACACTCCTCCACTGCTGGTGGGATTTCAAGATGGTAAAACCACTATGGAAATCAGTCTGGTGTTTCCTCAGAAAACTGGACATGACACTTCTAGAGGACACTGCTATACCTTTCCTGGGCATATACCCAGAGGATTCTCTGGCATGTAATAAGGACACTTGATCCACTATGTTCATATCAGCCTTATTTATAATAGCCAGAAGGTGGAAAGAACCCAGATGTCCCTCAGTGGAGGAATGGATATAGAAAATGTGGTATACAATTTTACACAATGAAATACTACTCAGCAATTAAAAACAATGAATTCATGAAATTTTTAGGCAAATGGTGGGAACTGGAAAATCATCCTAAGTGAGGTAACCCAATCACCAAAGAATACACATGGAATGCAATCACTGATAAGTGGATATTAATTAGCCCAGAAGCTCTGAATCCCAAAGACACAATTAGCATATCAAATGATTCCCAATAAGAAAGAAGGAGAGGGCCCTGGTCCTGCAAAGGCTTGATCTAGCATTGTAGGGGATTACCAGGACAGAGAAAAAGGAGGGAGTTGATTGGAGAATGGGTGGAGAGAAGAGGGCTTATGGGACATATGGGGAGGGGGGAACTGGGAAAGGTGAAAGCATTTGGAATGTAAAGAAAGAATTTAGAAAATAAAAAAAAGAATCTTGAATTCTAATAAGAGTAAACATAATTACATTATATAGATCAAGATGGCATAATACAAATCACATAGCCTTATCTTATTCATATTCTGGTTACTATTTGGGAAAAACCTTTCTACATAAATTTCATGCATATAGATATATATCAAAAACTCTATTACTACCTATTGTTCAGAATATCAATAGTTAATGAAAAATTTGGGTATCAAAATAGAAAAGGAGTGGGTTAAGGGTTACAAAAGATTATGGAACCTATATTCTCACATGAATAATATCATAAGCATGGACTGGGTATTTCATTGTAGCCAAAAGTTACATAAGAGTTTAGTTTGTCTGAACAACTCAAAGGCCCAGGTCTAAGCTTTGCAATTTTATGTCGTCACATTTGTTTATTGTTGATCTTACAGCATTAGCTATTGTTGTTCTGTTAAGAAAAATTTCCCCTGTTCCCATGTGTTTGAGCCTTTTCCCCACTCTGAGGAAGTGTCTGTCTTTGCCACTGAGGTACATTTTCTGTGTTTAGCAATATGCTGGTTTCTGTTTATGTATCTCATCTGTTAGTCTATCTCTTTTTACTGAGGAAATGATTCCATTGATGTTAAGTGATGTTAAGGAAAAGTGATGGTTACTTCCTGTTATTTTTGTGGTTAGAGGTGGAATTATGTTTTTGTGGCTATCTTCTTCTGGGTTTGTTGAAACATTACTGTCTCTCTTTTTCTAGCGTGCATTTTCCTTTTCATGTTGGAATTTTCCATCTATTATTCTTTATAGGGCTGTGTTTGTGGAAAGATGTTGTGTAAATATGGTTTTTATCATGGAAGGTCTTGATTTATTCATCTATGGTAATTGAGAGTTTTGCTGGGTATAGTAACCAGGGCTGGCCTTTGTGCTCTCTTAGGGTCTATATGATATCTGCCCAGGATCTTCTGGCTGTTATAGTCTTTGGTGAGAAGCCTGGTGTAATTCTGATAGGTATGCTTTTATATGTTACTTAACCTTTTTTCCTTACTGTTTTTAATATTCTTTCTTTGTTTTGTGCATTTGATGTTTGATTATTATGTGTTGGGAGGAATTTCTTTTCCGGCCCAGTCTATTTGGAGTTCTGGAAGCTTATTGTATGTTCATGGGCATCTCTTTCTTTAGATTAGGGAAGTTTTCTTCTATAATTTTGAAAAATATATTTACTGACCCTTTAAGTTGGATATCTTCACTCTCTTCTAGACCTATTATCCTTAGGTTTGGTCTTCTCATTGTGTCCTGGATTTTCTGGATTTTTTGGTGTAGGAGCTTTTAGCATTTGCATTTTCTTTGTGTCAATGTTTTCTATGGTATCTTCTGCACCTTAGAATCTCTCTTCTATCTCTTGTATTTTGTTTGTGATGCTTGCATTTATGACACCTGATCTCTTTATTATGTTTTCTACCTCCAGGATTGTCTCTCTTTGTGATTTCTTTATTGTTTCAATTTCCATTTTTAGATCCTGGATGTTTTTGTTCAATTCCTTCACTTGTTTGGTTATGTTTTCCTATATTTCTTTAAGGGATTTTGTGTTTCCTCTTTAGGTGTGTCTCCCTTATAACCTGTATTCTCCTGTATTCCTTTAAGGGAGTAATTTATGTCCTTCTTAAAGTCCTCTATCCCCATCATGAGAAGTGATTTTAGATCTGAATCTTGCTTTTCTTGTTTCTTGGGGTATCCAGTTCTTGCTATGGTAAGAGATCTGGGTTCTGATGATGTTAAGTAATATTATTTTCTATTGCTTATATTCTTATGCTTGCCTCTCACCATCTGGTTATCTCTAGTGCTACCCGCTGGTGCTTTCTCTGAATAGAACCTGTCCCTCCTGTGATCCTGTTTGTTTCAAAAATCCTCAGAATCCAGCTGTCTCTTTGATCCTGTGATTCTGGGAGCCTGTGATCCTGAGATCCTGGCTTTGTCAGAGCTCCTGGGACTCAGGCTACCTCTGAGATCCGAAAATCCTGGTGTGGGCAAGTTCCCAAGATCCTGTGATCCTGGGCCTGTTAGAGCACCTGGGTGTCAAGCTTCTTCTTGGTGTTGTGGGGCAGGGTGCAGAACCGGTGCCCAAGGTCTTCTTACAGCACCAGCTCAGACGAGAAGAAACCAATGCCACTGACTGGGTGGGGGTTCCCATATCCCTGGATCCGGCTGGTCCTAGTTACTCCCGGTATTGGGGCAGATGTTGTGGTCTCCTCATCTATGATCCTTGTTGTTTTAGGGCACCTTGAATTTGTGCGAACTTCCTCTGGGTGTTGTGGAAGTGGGTGCCAGGTTTATTTTGATTTATAATATATCATATGAAACAATTCACCATTGCTAAAAATAATTTCTATCTTACCAGAAAGTATATTTACTTAATTTCAGATAAAATTTTTAATGATTGTCTAAGGAAAATGTCAATAGGAAAATTTAACATATGCTTTCCATGGTCCTAAATACATATCATGTCTAGTATCAAAATTAGTTCTAAGTAAAAGCTATCCTCACAAACTGGAATATAAACTACAAGTTTTACTCTCTGTATGACTTGTGTTAGTAAAATAACAAAAATCTCCTTTACAGGAAAAATTGGTTTGATCAATAGGTAAATATAGATTACAAATATTCAAAGACTTACTTTTTGAAAGTCATTCAATAATACAATTTATGGGGTGGGAGCTGCTAGATTCTTCCTATGTTATCCTTGTGGACACATGACTCTTTCTTAAGTTCCAATCTCTTTCACCATCCAGAAAAACATGCTCCTATGATGTGCCGGAAACAGAGTTCTTCCTGATAGGTTCATAATTTTATTTTCCTGGGCTCACTTTAGGTTAGGACCCATTTTTATATTTTCTCTTATATTTTTCTACATCAGACATTGGCAAGAAGATATTTTCTTTTTCCTTATAGACATTTTTGTTTCATTTTGTGTATATGGGTGTTTTGCCTGCATGTAATTCTATGTTGTATGAGTGTTCTTTCTGGGGACATGAAGAGCAATGGAGAACCAGTCGGATGTAAAACTTGTTGTAAACATGAATAAAATTACCTAACTCAGATCTGTAAGTGCCAGGATGCCAGGTGCCAGGTATGTAAAACCATACTTGATCTAGTGTGATCTTTCAGATAACAATGTGAATCAGAACCAGACTACTATTTTATCTTCTGCAATTCATAATTTTCTTTTTGATATGCATAGGACCAAGAATCCATTACCTTACATTTCACAGTAATTTTCCCTACTATAATTCAATCAGAGGTCAATAGACTTATAATACATTTGTCTACCTAGTGGACACTTTTCCTTACCTTCTGTAGAATCTGGGCAAGATTCGAAGCAACTATGTTGGCCTTTTCTTCTTCCATGTTTTTAACCATTGATCCCAGAGAAAACACCACCACACCATCTTCTCCAGAGCTCTGAACAAATTCTTCCATTTCCTGCTAAGACAGTTGACATCACAAATGAATTGCTGCATAGGAAGCATTGTCTAAAGGACTGAGTCAAACATTACCATAGGAAATCATGTAATTACTGGAATTAGTTTAGGAAGACTGGTATATTCAGTGCATCCATACTCAGTGTTCGTGGAGAGTGCATTTGTAGTATAGTAGAGTCGACCAAAGTAAAACAATTAGAGGAAAAATGTATTAGTATAGATGTCAGTGAAATTTAGAGGATCATTAGGAGGTATTTTAAAAACAACATGAAGAAAAAGGAGAAAGAGTATAAGAGCTAGAGGGGATGGATGGCCTTCCATTGTCGACCAGACCAGTAAGACTGAAGCTCCTGTAAGCTCACAGACTGTAGCAGCACACATAAGAGCTGCACAGGTTCAAGCCAGATGAAGTTCCACCATGGAGAGTAGAAAATGCTCATCAACTTCCACTTCTAACTAAGAAGCTATTTGCAATTGATATCTGATAATATAGGGGAAAATCAGCTCTCTGCAGTAGAGAGTATGTAAATCAATCATACAACAGAGCAGGCCCCAGTCCAGTAATAGTTAGCCAACTCCAAATAAATGCCATGTTCATTTTTTTTATTTTCACACAAATGCTAAGTTCTCATAATAATATTTTATTGTGTTTTTTAAAACAACACAAATAGTTTATTCTGTCAGTACTTAATCAGTTTACAGTTATAGCTTACATGATTGTACACATCTTCTTTGACTGTACATTTTGATGAGTTTGACAATTTATGTGTCCAAGTATCCTCCACCATCATCAAGATATAGAACATTTCCATTGCCCAAAACTTCACCATTGTCTATGCCAATCCACCCTCTTCCATATCTAACCACAGACAAGTACTTACTTTGAATTACTATAGGTTGAACTTTTTTAACTATAAAATTGCATGAATGGTATGGGCCTTGAATTTCTGTTCTTTCCAATACTTTTAGCATGAAAGGATGCTGGATTTAGTCAAATGCTTTTTCTGCATCTAATGAGATGATCATATGTTTTTTTTTTCTTTGAGTTTGTTTATGTAGTGGATTGCATTGATGGATTTCCTTATATTGAACCATCCCTGCATCCCTGGGATGAAGCCTACTTGATCATGGCGCATGATCATTTTGATGTGTTCTTGGATTCGGTTGGCAAGAATTTTATTATGTATTTTTGCATCAATATTCATAAGAGAAATTTGCCCGAAGTTCTCTTTCTTTGTTGGATGTTTGTGTGGTTTTGGTATCAGTGTAATTGTGGCTTCATAGAACAAGTTGGGTAGAGTTCCTTCTGTTTCTATTTTGTGGAATTGTTTGAAGAGTATTGGTGTTAGGTCTTCTATGAAGGTCTGATAGAACTCTGCACTGAAGCCATCTGGTCCCGTGCTTTTTTTGGTTGGGAGACTTTCTATGACCCTTTTTATTTCTTCAGGTGTTATGGGACTGTTTAGTTGAACTATTTGATCCTGATTTAGTTTTGGTGTCGGATATCTGTCTAGGAAACTGTCCATTTCTTCCAGATTCTCCAGTTGTGTTGAGTATAGGCTTTTGTAGTAGGATCTAATGATTTTTTGAATTTCCTCATTGTTAAAGCAATATACAGCAATCCGGTAGCCAACATCAAACTAAATGGAGAGAAATCACACTAAAATCAGGGACTAGACAAGGCTGTCCTCTCTCTCCATATCTTTTCAATATAGTACTTGATGTTCTAGCTAGAGCAATTAGACAACATAAGGAGGTAATGGGGATACAAATTGGAAAGGAAGAAGTCAAATTATCACTATTTGCAGATGACATGATAATCTACTTAAGTGACCCGAAAACCTCCAACAGAGAGCTTCTACAGCTGATAAACAACTTCAGCAGAGTGGCTGGTTATAAAATCAACTCAAGCAAATCAGTTGCCTTCCTATACTCAAAGGATAAGCAGGCTGAGAAAGAAGTTAGGGAAATGACACCCTTCACAATAGCCACAAACAATATAAAGTATCTTGGTGTGACTCTAACCAAACAAGTGAAAGATCTATATGACAAGAACTTCAGGTCTCTGAAGAAGGAAATCGAAGAAGACCTCAGAAAATGGAAAAATCTGCCATGTCGTGGATTGGCAGGATTAATATAGTTAAAATGGCCATCTTGCCAAAAGTGATCTACAGATTCAATGCAATCCCCATCAAAATCCCAACTCAGTTCTTCACAGAGTTAGAGAAAGCAATTCTCAAATTCATCTGGAATAACAAGAAATCCAGGATAGCTAAAACTATTCTCAACAACAAAAGAAATTCTGGGGGAATCAGTATCCCTGACTTTAAGCAATACTACAGAGCCATAGTGTTAAAAACTGCATGGTATTGGCACAGTGAGTGACATGTGGACCAGTAAAGTAGAATTGAAGATCCAGAAATGAATCCACACACCTATGGTCACTTGATCTTCGACAAAGGAGCCAAAAATATCCAGTGGAAAAAAAGATAGCCTTTTCAACAAATGGTGCTGGTTCAATTGGAGGTCATCATGCAGAAGAATGCAAATTTATCCATTCTTATCTCCATGTACTAAACTTCACTCCAAGTGGATCAAGGACCTCCATGTAAAACCAGACACACTGAAACTAATAGAAAAGAAACTGTGGAAGACCATTGAGGACATGGGCATAGGGGAAAAGTTCCTGAACAGATCACCAATAGCTTATGCTTTAAGATCAAGAATTGACAAATGGGACCTCATAAAATTACATAGTTTCTGTAAGGCACCACTGTGGAAATCAGTCTGGAATTTCCTCAGAAAACTGGACATGAGACTTCCAGAGGACCCTGCTATACCTCTCCTAGGTGTATACCCAAAGGATTCCCCGGCATGCAATAAAGACACATGTTCCATTATGTTCATAGCAGCCTTATTTATTATAGCCAGAAGCTGGAAAGAACCCAGATGCCCCTCAAAGGAGGAATGGATACAGAAAATGTTGTATATTTACACGATGGAATACTACTCAGCAATTAGAAACAATGAATTCACAAAATTTTTAGGCAAATGGTTTGATCTGGAAAATATCATCCTAAATGAGGTAACCCAATCACAAAAGAATACACATGGAATGCAATCTCTGATAAGTGGATATTAATTAGCCCAGAAGCCCTGAATACCCAAGGCAGAAATTGCATAACAAATGACTCCCATGTAGAAGTATGGAGAGGGTCCTGATCCTGGAAAGGATTGATCTAGCATTGGAAGGGAATATAAGGACATAGACAAAGGAGGGATGTGATTGGAGAAGGGATGGAGAGAAGAAGGTTTATGGGACATATGGGGAGGGGGGATCCGGGAAAGGGGAAATCATTTGGAATGTAAACAAAGAATAAGAAAATAAAAATATTAAAAAATAAAAAAAAAAGGTGCCCAAGAAATCCAAGTACACAGAGGGCTTGGAAGAATCCTGTCCTTCAGACTCCCTATCTGAAAGACAGAGCTTAAGGGCACGTTTGTGCTTATAAAAAGAAACAGCCCTGTTAAAAATAAATAAATAAATAATGTTCCACCATGACTGCAAAGATTCCAGTGTCTTCCCTCTCCTGGATCCTAGAATCTCATTATGCATTCCCTCTACTGTGGGTAGATGTTTCTCAGGTACAATTAGGTCCTCAGGTGAATTCATAGACGTGGAAACTGAGAATGAATCTGAATGTGCTTTGAGGGGTCACTGGAGTGCAGGGCTCCCCTGTTGCTTTGAAGATCCTCCTGTGTTAATTCTCATTGCCTCTGAAAGGGTTTCACTGTCAGGAAGCAAATGCAGCCACCTTTGGTTTATGACCCTGGGAAAGTGGCTGTATGTTTCCATCAGCCACGGCCCTGGTCCAGAACTGTAGGTGGACACTTGCTTCCCAGCATCCCATGGTTACTCAGGGTTAAGGCACAGAACAGTTTAGATGCAAAGACTATGGTGATGAAGTTCACTGAGTGAGTTCAAGGCAAAGAGGATCAAAAAGACCCATTCACCATGATTCTAAGTGACTGTCTGAAGTCTAATTCTATGACATGTTACCTTTACTTGACCCAACAGGCTTGGGACATACTGTGGTGGGCATTGTCATTTTCCCGTCTTGGAGAATAGAGCCCTGTTTCATCTTGCTTGAACATAATAGTGACCCACTGAAGTGGAAATTTCTGGTTTCTATAAAAATAAACTCAGTTATGTCATGTGAAAAAAAAAAGGCTATCTTTTTTCCACTGGATGATTTTGCTCCTTTGTTGAAGATCAAGTGACCATAGGTGTGTGGATTCATTTCTGGATCTTCAATTCTATTCCATTGGTCCACTTGTCTGTCACTATGCCAATACCATGCAGTTTTTAACACTATTGCTCTGTAGTATTGCTTGAAGTCAGGGATACTGATTTCCCCAGAATATAAGATCAAGAATTGACAAATGGGACCTCATAAAATTACAAAGTTTCTGTAAGGCAAAGGACACTGTTAAAAGGACAAAACGGCAACCATCAAATTGGAAAAGGATATTCACCAACCCCACATCTGATAGAGGGCTAATATCCAATATATACAAAGAACTCAAGAAGTTAGACCCCAGGGAACCAAATAACCCTATTAAAAATGGGGTACAGATCTTAACAAAGAATTTTCACCTGAAGAAATTCAGATGGCCAAGAGGCACCTTAAGAAGTGGTCAACATCATTAGTCATTAGGGAAATGCAGATCAAAACAACCCTGAGATTTCACCTTACACCAGTCAGAATGGATAAGGTCAAAAACTCAGGAGACAGCAGGTATTGGCAAGGATGTGGAGAAAGAGGAACACTCCTCTACTGCTGGTGGGGCTGCAAGATGGTACAACCACTGTGGAAATCAGTCTGGAGGTTCCTCAGAAAACTGGACATGAGACTTCCAGAGGACCCTGCTATACCTCTCCTGGGCATATACCCAAAGGATTCCCCCATGCAATAAAGACACATGCTCTATTATGTTCATAGCAGCCTTATTTATAATAGCCAGAAGCTGGAAAGAACCTTGATACCCCTCAAAGGAGGAATGGATACAGAAAATGTGGTATATTTACACAATGGAATACTACTCAGCAATTAGAAACAATGAATTCACAAAATTTTTAGGCAAATGGTTTGATCTGGAAAATATCATCCTAAGTGAGGTAACCCATTCACAAAGAATACACATGGAATGCAATCTCTGATAAGTGGATATTAATTAGCCCAGAAGCCCTGAGTACCCAAGGCACAAATTGCATAACAAATGACTCCCATGAAGAAGTATGGAGAGGGTCCTGATCCTGGAAAGTATTGATCTAGCATTGGAAGGGAATATAAGGACAGAGAAAAAGGAGGAAGGTGATTGGAGAAGGAATGGAGAAAAGAAGGTTTATGGGACATATGGGGAGGGGGGGTCCGGGAAAGGGGAAATCATTTGGAATGTAAACAAAGAATATAAAAAATAAAAATATTTGAAAAAAAGAAAAAAAGAAAAAAAAAAGAAATGGTGTGTGACCATGGAGTACTATTCAGCCAGTAGAAAGAATGAATTCCATTGGATGTTTTCAGCCCCTTTGTCAGGGATCAAGTGGCCATAGGTGTGTGGGTTAATTTCTGGATCTTCAATCCTGTTCCATTGATCCGCCTGCCTGTCACTGTATGGGAAAAGATCTTCACCAATCCTACATCAGATAGAGGGCTAATATCCAATATATATAAAGAACTCAAGAAGTTAGACTCCAGAAAATCAAACAACCCTATTAAAAAATGGGGTACAGAGTTAAACCAAAACTTCTCACCTGAAGAACTTCATATGGCAGAGAAGCATCTTAAAAAATGCTCAACTTCTTTAGTCATTAGGGAAATGCAAATCAAAACAACCCTGAGAATTCATCTTACACCAGTCAGAATGGCTAAGATTAAAAATTCAGGAGACAGCAGGTGTTGGAGAGGGTGTGGAGAAAAAGGAACACTCCTCCTCTACTGGTGGGGTTGCAAATTGGTACAACCACTCTGGAAATCAGTCTGGCGGTTCCTCCGAAAACTGGGCACCTCCTTCCAGAAGATCCTGCTATACCACTCCTGGGCATATACCCAGAGGATTCCCCACCATATAATACGGATACATGCTCTACTATGTTCATAGCAGCCCTATTTATAATTGCCAGATGCTGGAAAGAACCCAGGTATCCCTCAACAGAAGAGTGGATGCAAAAAATGTGGTATATCTATACAATGGAGTACTATTCAGCCATTAGAAACAATGAATTCATGAAATTCTTAGGCAAATGGATGGAGCTAGAGAACATCATACTAAGTCAGGTAACCCAGACTCAAAAGGTGACTCATGGTATGCACTCACTAATAAGTGGATATTAACCTAGAAAACTGGAATACCTCAAACATAATCCATACATCAAATGAGGTACAAGAAGAAAGGAGGAGTGGCCCCTTGTTCTGGAAAGACTCAGTGAAGCAGTATAGGGCAAAACCAGAACGGGGAAGTGGGAAGGGGTGGGTGGGAGAAAGGGGGAGAGAAGGCGGCTTATGGGAGTTTCCGGGAGTGGGGGGCTAGAAAAGGGGAAATCATTTGAAATGTAAATAAAAAATATATCGAATAAAAATAATAAAAAAGAAAAAAAAAAAACAAAAAACAAAAACAATTTGCAACCCCACCAGCAGTGGAGGAGTGTTCCTCTTTCTCCACACCCTCTCCAACACCTGCTGTCTCCTGAATTTTTAATCTTAGCCATTCTGACTGGTGTAAGATGAAATCTTAGGGTTGTTTTGATTTGCATTTCCCTAATGACTAATGAAGTTGAGCATTTTTTAAGATGCTTCTCCGCCATCCGAAGTTCTTCAGGTGAGAATTCTTTGTTTAACTCTGTACCCCATTTTTTAATAGGGTTGTTTGGTTTTCTGGAGTCTAACTTCTTGAGTTCTTTATATATATTGGATATTAGCCCTCTATCTGATGTAGGATTGGTGAAGATCTTTTCCCAATTTGTTGGTTGCCGATTTGTCCTCTTGATGGTGTCCTTTGCCTTACAGAAACTTTGTAATTTTATGAGGTCCCATTTGTCAATTCTTGCTCTTAGAGCATACGCTATTGGTGTTCTGTTCAGAAACTTTCTCCCTGTACCGATGTCCTCAAGGGTCTTCCCCAGTTTTTTTTCTATTAGCTTCAGAGTGTCTGGCTTTATGTGGAGGTCCTTGATCCATTTGGATTTGAGCTTAGTACAAGGAGACAAGGATGGATCAATTCGCATTCTTCTGCATGCTGACCTCCAGTTGAACCAGCACCATTTGTTGAAAAGGCTATCTTTTTTCCCTTGGATGTTTTCAGCCTCTTTGTCGAGGATCAAGTGGCCATAGGTGTGTGGGTTCATTTCTGGATCTTCAGTCCTGTTCCATTGATCCTCCTGCCTGTCACTGTACCAATACCATGCAGTTTTTAACACTATTGCTCTGTAGTATTGCTTGAGGTCAGGGATACTGATTCCCCCAGATTTCCTTTTGTTGCTGAGAATAGTTTTAGCTATCCTGGGTTTTTTGTTGTTCCAGATGAATTTGATAATTGCTCTTTCTAACTCTGTGAAGAATTGAGTTGGGATTTTGATGGGTATTGCATTGAATCTGTATAGTGCTTTAGGCAAAATGGCCATTTTAACTATATTGATTCTACCGACCCGTGAGCATGGGAGGTTTTCCCATTTTTTGAGGTCTTCTTCCATTTCCTTCTTCAGAGTCTTGAAGTTCTTGTCATACAGATCTTTCACATGTTTGGTAAGATTCACCCCAAGATACTTTATACTGTTTGTGGCTATTGTGAAGGGGGTCATTTCCCTAATTTCTTTCTCAACCTGCTTATCCTTTGAGTATAGGAAGGCCACTGATTTGCTTGAGTTGACTTTATAACCTGCCACTTTGCTGAAGTTGTTTATCAGCTGTAGGAGTTCTCTAGTGGAGTTCTTTGGGTCACTTAGGTAGATGATCATGTCGTCTGCAAATAATGATAGTTTGACTTCTTCCTTTCCAATTTGTATCCCTTTGACCTCCTTATGTTGTCGAATTGCCTGAGCTAGTACCTCAAGTACAATATTGAAAAGATAGGGAGAAAGGGGGCAGCCTTGTCTGATCCCTGATTTCAGTGGGATTGCTTCAAGTTTCTCTCCATTTAGTTTGATGCTGGCTACCGGTTTGCTGTATATTGCTTTTACTATGTTTAGGTATGGGCCTTGAATTCCTGTTCTCTCCAAGACTTTAAGCATGAAGGGATGCTGAATTTTGTCAAATGCTTTTTCAGCATCCAATGAAATGACCATGTGGTTTTGTTCTTTGAGTTTGTTTATGTAGTGGATTGTATTGATGGATTTCCGTATATTGAACCAACCCTGCATTCCCGGGATAAAGCCTACTTGATCATGGTGGATGATCGTTTTGATGTGTTCTTGGATTCGGTTGGCAAGAATTTTATTGAGTATTTTTGCATCGATGTTCATAAGGGAAATTGGTCTGAAGTTCTCTTTCTTTGTTGGATCTTTGTGTGGCTTTGGTATCAGCGTAATTGTGGCTTCGTAGAAGGAATTGGGTAGTGTTCCTTCTGTTTCTATTTTGTGGAATAGTTTGAAGAGTATTGGTGTTAACTCTTCTTTGAAGGTCTGGTAGAATTCTGCACTGAAGCCATCTGGTCCTGTGCTTTTTTTGGTTGGAAGACTTTCTATGACTCCTTCTATTTCTTTAGGCATTATGGGACTGTTTAGATGGTCTAGTTGGTCCTGATTTAATTTTGGTATTTGGTATCTGTCAAGGAAATTGTCCATTTCCTCCAGATTCTCCAGTTGTGTTGAGTATAGGCTCTTGTAGTAGGATCTGATGACTTTTTGGATTTCCTCAGTTTCCGTTGTTATATCTCCCTTTTCATTTCTAAGTTTGTTAATTTAGATACTTTCTCTGTGCCCTTTGGTCATTCTGGCTAAGGGTTTATCTATCTTGTTGATTTTCTCAAAGAACCAGCTCCTGGTTTTGTTGATTTTTTGTATGGTTCTCTTTGTTTCTACTTGATTGATTTCGGCCCTGAGTTTGATGATTTCCTGCCTTCTACTCCTCCTGGGCGAAATAGCTTCTTTTTGTTCCAGGGCTTTCAGGTGTGTCATTAAGCTGGTAATGTATGCTCTCTCCATTTTCTTTTTGGAGGCACTCAGGGCTATGAGTTTTCCTCTTAGCACTGCTTTCATTGTGTCCCATAGATTTGGGTATGTTGTGTTTTCATTTTCATTGTGTTCTAAAAAGTCTTTAATTTCTTTCTTTATTTCTTCCTTGACCAAGGTATCATTGAGTAGAGTATTGTTCAGTTTCCACGTGTATGTGGGCTTTCTGTTGTTTCTGTTGCTATTGAAGACCACTTTTACTCCATAGTGATCAGATAGGAGGCATGGGATTAGTTCGATCTTCTTATATTTGTTGAGGTCTGTCTTGTGACCAATTATATGGTCGATTTTGGAGAAGGTACCATGAGGTGCTGAGAAAAAGGTATATTCTTTTGTTTTAGGATAGAATGTTCTATATATATATCTGTTAAATCTAATTGGTCCAAAGCTTCAATTAGTTTCATTGTGTCCCTGTTTAGTTTCTGTTTTCCTGATCGGTCCATTGAGGAAAGTGCAGTGTTGAAGTCACCCACAATTATTGAGTTTGGTGCAATGTGTGCTTTGAGTTTTAATAAAGTTTCTTTTACGAAAGAGGGTGCCTTTGCATTTGGGGCATAGATGTTCAGGATTGACAGTTCTTCTTTTTGTATTTTTCCTTTGACCAGCAAGAAGTGTCCCTCAGGGTCTCTTTTGATGACTTTGGGTTGAAAGTCAATTTTATCTGATATTAAAATGGCTACTCCATCTTGTTTCCTGAGACCATTTGCTTGTAAAATTGTCTTCCAGCCTTTTACTCTAAGGTAGTGTTTGTCTTTGACCCTGAGGTGTGTTTCCTGTAGGCAGCAAAATGTAGGGTCCTGTTTACGTATCCATTCAGTTAGTCTGTGTCTTTTTATTGGGGCATTAAGTCCATTGATGTTAAGAGATATTAAGGAATAGTGATTGTTACTTCCTATCATTTTTGACGTTATTTTTTAAATTTGAATGCTTAACTTCTTTTGGGTTTGATGAAAGGTTACTATCTTGCTTTTTCCAGGGTGAAGTTTCCCTCCTTGTATTGGTGTTGTCCTCCTATTATCCTTTTTAGGGCCGGGTTTGTGGATAGATATTGGGTAAACTTGGTTTTGTCATGAAATATCTTAGTTTCTCCATCTATGGTGATTGAGAGTTTTGCTGGATATAGTAGTTTTGGTTGGCATTTGTGTTCTCTTAGAGTCTGCATGAGATCTGCCCAGGACCTTCTAGCCTTCATAGTCTCAGGTGAAAAGTCTGCTGTGATTCTGATAGGTCTTCCTTTATATGTTACTTGGCCTTTTTCTCTTACTGCCTTTAGTATTCTTTCTTTGTTTAGAACATTTGGTGTTTTGATTATTATGTGACGGGAAGTATTTCTGTTCTGGTCCAGTCTGTTTGGAGTTCTGTAGGCTTCTTGTATATTCATGGGCATCTCTCTCTTTAGGTTAGGGAAGTTTTCTTCCATGATTTTATTGAAGATATTTGCTGGCCCTTTAAGTTGTAAATCTTCACTCTCATCTATGCCTATAATCCTTAGGTTTGGTCTTCTCATTGTGTCCTGGATTTCCTGGATATTTTGGGTTACAAGCTTTTTGCATTTTGCATTTTCTTTAACTGTTGAGTCCATGGTTTCTATGGAATCTTCAGCATCTGAGATTCTTTCTTCTATCTCTTGTATTCTGTTGTTGATATTTGCATCTCTGTCCCCTGATTTCTTCCCAAGGCTTTCTATCTCCAAAGTTGTCTCCCTTTGAGTTTTCTTAGTTGTTTCTACTTCTGATTTTAGATCCTGGATGGTTTTGCTTAGCTCCTTCACTTGCATGTTTGTGTTTTCCTGTAATTCTTTAAGAGATTTTTGTGTTTCCTCTTTCATGAGCTCAGCCTGTTGACCAAAGTTCTCCTGTATTTCTTTAAGAGATTTTTGTGTTTCGTCTTTCATGACCTCAGCCTGTTGATCAAAGTTCTCCTGTATTTCTTTAAGTGTTTTTTGCATTTCCTCCTTGTTGGCTTTTGTATTCTCCTGGATTTCTTTCAATGATTTTTGTGTTTCCCTTGCAAGGGCTTCTAACTTTTGATCCATTTTCTCCTGAATTTCTTTATGTATGACCTTCATGTGTTCCTGTACCAGCATCATGACCAGTGATTTTAAATCCAAATCTTGTTTTACTGGTGTGATGGGGTATCCAGGACATGTTGGTAGAGGAGAATTGGGTTCAGATGTTGCCGTATTGCCTTGATTTCTGTTAGTGACGTTCCTGCGTTTGCCTTTTGCCATCTAGATCTCACTGGTGTTAGTTTATCTTGTCAGTGCTGGACTCACCAGTGCAAGCTGCCCCTTCCCAGTTGGCCTCTGGTGCACAGCTTACCTCCTGCACTGCTTGTAGACAGTGTGCTGCTGCGCAGGCTGTTCAGATCCCAAAGCAGGCACCCGAAGGCTCCCGCTGGGGCCCGCTGGATTCACTGGAGCACACTGACTTCTCCCAGCTGGCCGCCCGGAAGCCCAGCTAGCCACTTGCAGGACTTGGAGTTGTAATGCTGCCACCCAGACTGATCTGGATCCGGAAGCGGAGAGAGTAGAGCTAGGGGCTTCTGCCTGAGGCCTTGCCCCAGATTGTGTCTGTGGAGCAGATGGAGCCCGTGTGCACTCCCAGGAAGTGCCAATGGTGTATGCTACTATGACCTCCCCTGTGTTCCGCTCACTCCGCTGGGCAGCCGATCTGCCAACCGGGCTGTCGCACACAAGGTTAGCCTGGCCGCCCAGTCCCTGAGTCCAGGCAAAAGCCTGGGAGGCCAAGGTCCGAGCAAAGTTCCCCTAGGGCTATGACTGTTAATTGGGTTTGCCAGGTGACTAGGATGGCGGGCGTCCGCGCCCGCGCTCCCTGAAAGCGCCGGGAGAGTCTGCTTTTCTAACAATCACCTGGGCGGGTTGACTCACAGATGGCCCACCAAGCCGCGCAGTTCTTGGGGTCAGTCCTGTGCCTTTTGGGGCCTGGACCCCCGCTTTGTTAGCCTTAGGCTATGCCTGTTACAGGTCTGCCCACCTGAGCTCTCTGTAGTCCTGCAGGCAAAATGGCGGCGGCGCGCTCGCAGGCCTGGGCAAAAAACCTCCTGGTTGGGTTGGCACCCCGATGGCCCCCCAACCCGCCCATGGCCTGGGTGCAGGCCAACGCCCGTCGGGCTCAGACCACCGCGGTGTTGGCCTCGGATTATGTTTGTGTACCTCAGTCTGTCCGATTCCTGGAGTCCGGAACCAAGATGGATGCTCCTCTCCTGACTGGTGGGAGGCCGAGTTCTGAAGTGGCCTCCATGCAGGAAAGGCGCCGCACAACTGCAGCTGCTTGCTGCCCGGCTGGTCAGCGAAGGTCAGTGGTCGTGGGCGCAGGGCCTAACTGGTCCCTGTGACGCCTTGGTTCCACTGCTGATGGCCCTTCAGCTGGAGCAGCCACTGCTGCTGCTGCCGCCACCGCCGCCGCCGCCGATCTCTCCGATTTTAAATCTTTTGTGTGTGTTTTTTATGTGTAGCAGTCAGAAGGCACTTTTATTGAGTTTTTTTCCTTTTCCACTTTACATGAGGTCCAAGGATACAACTCGGGTCATGAGGCTAGAGAGGCAGCCTTGAGGTTTGTTTTCTTTTGTATGTGGAAACTACAAAGACAAAAACAAAATACTTGCAAAACCTATGTATAGAAATACTACAAGGGAGCGGTGGCGGTGGCGGTGGCAGCGGTAGCTGCAGTGCAGCAGTGGCTGGTCCAGCCGAAGGGTCATCAGCAGTGGAACCAAGGTGACACAGGGTCCAGTTAGGATCTGCGCCCCACGACCACTGACCTTCACTGGCCAGACAGGCTGCAAGCACCTGTGGATTTAAGGTGCCTTTCACTGCACAGAAGCCACATCTGAACTCTGCCTCCCGCCAGTCAGGAGAGACTCACCTCCATCTTGGTTTCGGACTCCAGAGAGATTGGACAGAATGAGGTACACAAACATAACCCGAGGCTAACATCGCGGTGGGTCTAAGCCCGACGGGCGTTGGCCTGCACCCAGGCCCTGGGCTGTTCGGGGGGCTATTGGGGTGCCAACACAGCCAGGAGGTTTTTTTGCCCATGCCAGCACTCGCGCTACCATTTTGCCTACAGGACACCAGAGAGCTCTAGAAGGCAAAGCCGGTAACAGGCATAGCCTGAGGCTAACAAAGCGGGGGTCTAGGCCCCAACAGGCCCTGGACTGACCCCAAGAACTGGGCGGCTTGGTGGGCTATCTGTGTGTCAACCCACCCAGGAGGTTGTTAGCCCAGCAGACTCTCCTGGCACTTTCAGGGAACGCGAGCACACATGCCCGCCATCCTGGCCACCTGACAGACCCAATTAACAGTCATAGCCCGAGGGGAACTTTGCTGGACCTTGGCCTCCCAGGCTTCTACCTGGACTCAGGGCCTGAGCAGCCAGGCTAGCCTTGTGTGATCCAACCCGGTTGGGAGATCGGCTGCCCAGCAGAGTGATCAGCACGCAGAAAAGATCCCAGCAGCATACACGATCAGCACTCCCTGAAGGTGCAAACGGGCTCCATCTGGTTCACAGACACAATCTGGGGCAAAGCACACTAGAGCTGCAAGGGCACCCAAGAGGAAGACAGCACATCAGCAATCAGCTGCAGGGGAAACCCAGCTATATAGTGTTGCAGTAATAGCCCCAGAGCCCCTCAGGAGGCCCAAACACCAGCCAGGGACAAGACCAACTAACTCCAGAGAACAAGATGGCAAAGGGCAAACGCAGGAACACTACTAACAGAAATCTAGGCAATATGGCAGCATCTGAACCAAACTCTCCAACATCAGCAAGTCCTGGTTATGCCAACACACCAGAGAAACAAGATTTGGATTTAAAATCACTGATCATGATACTGTTAGAAGAACACAAAAAGGACATAAATGAATCTCTTAAAGAAATACAGGGGAACCTGAATAAGCTAGAAACCTGTGTAATGGAAACAGAAAAATCACTTAAAGATATGCAGGAGAATAAGGCTCAAGAGATAGAAGCCAATAAAGAAGAATCTCAAACAAAAACAAAAACAAAAACAAACAAAAAAAACTTAAAGAAATGCAGGAGAACTTGAGTCAAGTGGCAGAAGTCATGAAAGAGGAAACACAAAAATCTCTTAAAGAATTACAGGAAAACACAAACAAACAAATGATGGAACTGAGCAAAACCATCCTGGATCTAAAAACAGAAGTAGAAACAACTAAGAAATCACAAAAGGAGACAACTTTGGAGATAGAAAACCTTGAGAAGAAATCAGGGGCCATAGATGCAAATATCAACAACAGAATACAAGAGATGGAAGAAAGAATTTCAGATGCCGAAGATACCATAGAAACCATTGACTCAACAGTCAAAGAAAATGCAAAATGCAAAAAGCTTGTATCCCAGAACATCCAGGAAATCCAGGATACAATGAGAAGACCAAACCTAAGGATTATAGGTATAGAAGAGAGTGAAGATTTACAACTGAAAGGGCCAGCAAATATCTTTAACAAAATTATGGAAGAAAACTTTCCCAACTTAAAGAGAGAGATGCCTATGAATATACAAGAAGCCTACAGAACTCCAAACAGACTGGATCTGAGCAGTAATACCTCTCGCCACATAATAATTAAAACCCCAAATGCACTAAACAAAGAAAGAATATTAAGGCAGTAAGAGAAAAAGGCCAAGTAACATATAAAGGAAGACCTATCACACCAGACTTCTCACCAGAGACCATGAAAGCTAGAAGATCCTGGGCAGATCTCATGCATTCTCTAAGAGAATACAAATGTCAGCCAAGACTACTATACCCACAAAAACTCTCAATCACAATAGATGGAGAAACCAAGACATTCCATGACAAATCCAAATTTACACAATATCTTTCCACAATCCCAGCTCTACAAAGAATAATAGGAGGAAAACTCCAATACAAGGAGGGAAACTACACCCTGGAAAAAGTAAGATAGTAACCTTCCTTCATCAAACCCAAAAGAAGATAATCACTCAAATATAAAAATAACATCAAAAGTGATAGGAAGTAATAATCTCTATTCCTTAATATCTCTTAATGTCAATGGATTCAATTCCCCAATAAAAAGACATAGACTAACAGACTGGATAAGGAAACAGGACCCTACATTTTGCTGCATACAGGAAACACACCTAAATGTCAAAGACAAAAACTACCTTAGAGTAAAAGGCTGGAAGACAATTTTACAAGCCAATGGTCTTGGGAAACGAGCCGGAGTAGCCATTCTAATATCAGATAAAATTGACTTTCAACCTAAAGTCATCAAAAGAGACACTGAGGGACACTTCTTGCTGGTCAAAGGAAAAATCCACCAAGAAGAACTTTCAATTCTGAACATCTATGCTCCAAATACTGGTACAACCACTCTGGAAATCAGTCTGGCGGTTCCTCTGAAAACTGGGCACCTCACTTCCAGAAGATCCTGCTATACCACTCCTGGGCATATACCCAAAAGATTCCCCAGCATGTAATAAGGATACATGTTCCACTATGTTCATAGTAGCCCTATTTATAATTGCCAGAAGTTGGAAAGAACCCAGGTATCCCTCAACAGAAGAGTGGATGCAAAAAAGGTGGTATATCTACACAATGGAGTACTAATCAGCCATTAGAAACAATGAATTCATGAAATTCTTAGGCAAATGGCTGGAGCTGGAGAACATCATACTAAGTGAGGTAACCTAGTCTCAAAAGATCAATCATGGTATGCACTCACTAATAAGTGGATATTTGCCTGGAAAACTGGAATACCCAAAACATAATCCACATATCAAATGAGGTACAAGAAGAACGGAGGAGTGGCCCCTGGTTCTGAAAAGACTCAGTGTAGCAGTATAAGGCAAGCCCAGAACAGCGAAGTGGGAAAGGGTGGGTGGGAGAACAGGGGTGAGGGAAGGGGGCTTATGTGACTTTTGGTGAGTGGGGGACCAGAAAAGGGGAAATCATTTGAAATGTAAATAAAAAATATATCAAATAAAATAAAAATAAATTGGAAATAAAAATGGTGTGTGAGCTGGGCAGAGGTGGCGCACTCCTGTAGTCCCAGCACGCTGGAAGGCAGAGGCAGGCAGATTTCTGAGTTCGAGGCCAGCCTGGTCTACAGCGTGAGCTCCAGGACAGCCAGGGCTACACAGAGAAACCCTGTCTCGAAAAAACCAAAATAAAAAAAAAAAAAAAAAAAAAAAAAAAGAGAAAATAAAATAAAAAGTTTCGGGGAGTGGGGGACGCTAGAAAAGGGGAAATCATTTGAAATGTAAATAAATTATATCGAATAAAAAAAAAGGAAAAAGAAGAAAAAAAAAAGAAAAGAAATGGTGTGTGTGTTAGGATGGTATATCCATAAGGTCATTCATCAACTGTTTTAATGAGCAGTGGTTCTGCTTGGAGGTTGGCATAGTCATTAAGTGATGGTAAGATTCTTGTTCATTGTCTGTCATGATTTTGAAAAGCATTCAACTCACAAAAAGAGTAATTTATAAGGTCATCTTCTCTAAAATTGATGCAATAATTATAAAAATCAAGCAAAACATTCAGTCTCACACTTTTGTTGTTCCCTTACAAGCCACCTCCCAAATTAATTGTCTATGTTTCTTTTAGTTGTATCAATAATTTTGAAATATGTAAACTGTTCTGAAAACCATAGTATAGAGTACAAACATAAAAAAAATCCTACTTATAGAGAGGCTGAAATAGGAGAAGCATGATTTCAAGACCATTATGTGGTATACAGCAAGACACTGTCACATACAAACAAGCAGAAACTGTATACCACGCCATGTTTGATTTTAAATCTTTTGTGTGTGTGTTTTTATGTGTAGTGGTCAGAAGGCACTTTTATTGAGTTTTTTTTCCTTTTCCACTTTACATGAGTTCCAAGGATACAACTCGGGTCATGAGGCTTGAGAGGCAGCCTTGAGGTTTGTTTTCTTTTGTATGTGGAAACTACAAAGACAAAAACAAAATACTTGCAAAACCTATGTATAGAAATACTACAAGGGAGCGGTGGCGGTGGCGGTGGCGGCGGTAGCTGCAGTGCAGCAGTGGCTGGTCCAGCCGAAGGGTCATCAGCAGTGGAACCAAGGTGACACAGGGTCCAGTTAGGATCTGCGCCCCACGACCACTGACCTTCACTGGCCAGACAGGCTGCAAGCACCTGTGGATTTAAGGTGCCTTTCACTGCACAGAAGCCACATCTGAACTCTGCCTCCCGCCAGTCAGGAGAGACTCACCTCCATCTTGGTTTCGGACTCCAGAGAGATTGGACAGAATGAGGTACACAAACATAACCCGAGGCTAACATCGCGGTGGGTCTAAGCCCGACGGGCGTTGGCCTGCACCCAGGCCCTGGGCTGTTCGGGGGGCTATTGGGGTGCCAACACAGCCAGGAGGTTTTTTTGCCCATGCCAGCACTCGCGCTACCATTTTGCCTACAGGACACCAGAGAGCTCTAGAAGGCAAAGCCGGTAACAGGCATAGCCTGAGGCTAACAAAGCGGGGGTCTAGGCCCCAACAGGCCCTGGACTGACCCCAAGAACTGGGCGGCTTGGTGGGCTATCTGTGTGTCAACCCACCCAGGAGGTTGTTAGCCCAGCAGACTCTCTTGGCACTTTCAGGGAACGCGAGCACACATGCCCGCCATCCTGGCCACCTGACAGACCCAATTAACAGTCATAGCCCGAGGGGAACTTTGCTGGACCTTGGCCTCCCAGGCTTCTACCTGGACTCAGGGCCTGAGCAGCCAGGCTAGCCTTGTGTGATCCAACCCGGTTGGGAGATCGGCTGCCCAGCAGAGTGATCAGCACGCAGAAAAGATCCCAGCAGCATACACGATCAGCACTCCCTGAAGGTGCAAACGGGCTCCATCTGGTTCACAGACACAATCTGGGGCAAAGCACACTAGAGCTGCAAGGGCACCCAAGAGGAAGACAGCACATCAGCAATCAGCTGCAGGGGAAACCCAGCTATATAGTGTTGCAGTAATAGCCCCAGAGCCCCTCAGGAGGCCCAAACACCAGCCAGGGACAAGACCAACTAACTCCAGAGAACAAGATGGCAAAGGGCAAACGCAGGAACACTACTAACAGAAATCTAGGCAATATGGCAGCATCTGAACCAAACTCTCCAACATCAGCAAGTCCTGGTTATGCCAACACACCAGAGAAACAAGATTTGGATTTAAAATCACTGATCATGATACTGTTAGAAGAACACAAAAAGGACATAAATGAATCTCTTAAAGAAATACAGGGGAACCTGAATAAGCTAGAAACCTGTGTAATGGAAACAGAAAAATCACTTAAAGATATGCAGGAGAATAAGGCTCAAGAGATAGAAGCCAATAAAGAAGAATCTCAAACAAAAACAAAAACAAAAACAAACAAAAAAAACTTAAAGAAATGCAGGAGAACTTGAGTCAAGTGGCAGAAGTCATGAAAGAGGAAACACAAAAATCTCTTAAAGAATTACAGGAAAACACAAACAAACAAATGATGGAACTGAGCAAAACCATCCTGGATCTAAAAACAGAAGTAGAAACAACTAAGAAATCACAAAAGGAGACAACTTTGGAGATAGAAAACCTTGAGAAGAAATCAGGGGCCATAGATGCAAATATCAACAACAGAATACAAGAGATGGAAGAAAGAATTTCAGATGCCGAAGATACCATAGAAACCATTGACTCAACAGTCAAAGAAAATGCAAAATGCAAAAAGCTTGTATCCCAGAACATCCAGGAAATCCAGGATACAATGAGAAGACCAAACCTAAGGATTATAGGTATAGAAGAGAGTGAAGATTTACAACTGAAAGGGCCAGCAAATATCTTTAACAAAATTATGGAAGAAAACTTTCCCAACTTAAAGAGAGAGATGCCTATGAATATACAAGAAGCCTACAGAACTCCAAACAGACTGGATCTGAGCAGTAATACCTCTCGCCACATAATAATTAAAACCCCAAATGCACTAAACAAAGAAAGAATATTAAGGCAGTAAGAGAAAAAGGCCAAGTAACATATAAAGGAAGACCTATCACACCAGACTTCTCACCAGAGACCATGAAAGCTAGAAGATCCTGGGCAGATCTCATGCATTCTCTAAGAGAATACAAATGTCAGCCAAGACTACTATACCCACAAAAACTCTCAATCACAATAGATGGAGAAACCAAGACATTCCATGACAAATCCAAATTTACACAATATCTTTCCACAATCCCAGCTCTACAAAGAATAATAGGAGGAAAACTCCAATACAAGGAGGGAAACTACACCCTGGAAAAAGTAAGATAGTAACCTTCCTTCATCAAACCCAAAAGAAGATAATCACTCAAATATAAAAATAACATCAAAAGTGATAGGAAGTAATAATCTCTATTCCTTAATATCTCTTAATGTCAATGGATTCAATTCCCCAATAAAAAGACATAGACTAACAGACTGGATAAGGAAACAGGACCCTACATTTTGCTGCATACAGGAAACACACCTAAATGTCAAAGACAAAAACTACCTTAGAGTAAAAGGCTGGAAGACAATTTTACAAGCCAATGGTCTTGGGAAACGAGCCGGAGTAGCCATTCTAATATCAGATAAAATTGACTTTCAACCTAAAGTCATCAAAAGAGACACTGAGGGACACTTCTTGCTGGTCAAAGGAAAAATCCACCAAGAAGAACTTTCAATTCTGAACATCTATGCTCCAAATACTGGTACAACCACTCTGGAAATCAGTCTGGCGGTTCCTCTGAAAACTGGGCACCTCACTTCCAGAAGATCCTGCTATACCACTCCTGGGCATATACCCAAAAGATTCCCCAGCATGTAATAAGGATACATGTTCCACTATGTTCATAGTAGCCCTATTTATAATTGCCAGAAGTTGGAAAGAACCCAGGTATCCCTCAACAGAAGAGTGGATGCAAAAAAGGTGGTATATCTACACAATGGAGTACTAATCAGCCATTAGAAACAATGAATTCATGAAATTCTTAGGCAAATGGCTGGAGCTGGAGAACATCATACTAAGTGAGGTAACCTAGTCTCAAAAGATCAATCATGGTATGCACTCACTAATAAGTGGATATTTGCCTGGAAAACTGGAATACCCAAAACATAATCCACATATCAAATGAGGTACAAGAAGAACGGAGGAGTGGCCCCTGGTTCTGAAAAGACTCAGTGTAGCAGTATAAGGCAAGCCCAGAACAGCGAAGTGGGAAAGGGTGGGTGGGAGAACAGGGGTGAGGGAAGGGGGCTTATGTGACTTTTGGTGAGTGGGGGACCAGAAAAGGGGAAATCATTTGAAATGTAAATAAAAAATATATCAAATAAAATAAAAATAAATTGGAAATAAAAATGGTGTGTGAGCTGGGCAGAGGTGGCGCACTCCTGTAGTCCCAGCACGCTGGAAGGCAGAGGCAGGCAGATTTCTGAGTTCGAGGCCAGCCTGGTCTACAGCGTGAGCTCCAGGACAGCCAGGGCTACACAGAGAAACCCTGTCTCGAAAAAACCAAAATAAAAAAAAAAAAAAAAAAAAAAAGAGAAAATAAAATAAAAAGTTTCGGGGAGTGGGGGACGCTAGAAAAGGGGAAATCATTTGAAATGTAAATAAATTATATCGAATAAAAAAAAAGGAAAAAGAAGAAAAAAAAAAGAAAAGAAATGGTGTGTGTGTTAGGATGGTATATCCATAAGGTCATTCATCAACTGTTTTAATGAGCAGTGGTTCTGCTTGGAGGTTGGCATAGTCATTAAGTGATGGTAAGATTCTTGTTCATTGTCTGTCATGATTTTGAAAAGCATTCAACTCACAAAAAGAGTAATTTATAAGGTCATCTTCTCTAAAATTGATGCAATAATTATAAAAATCAAGCAAAACATTCAGTCTCACACTTTTGTTGTTCCCTTACAAGCCACCTCCCAAATTAATTGTCTATGTTTCTTTTAGTTGTATCAATAATTTTGAAATATGTAAACTGTTCTGAAAACCATAGTATAGAGTACAAACATAAAAAAAATCCTACTTATAGAGAGGCTGAAATAGGAGAAGCATGATTTCAAGACCATTATGTGGTATACAGCAAGACACTGTCACATACAAACAAGCAGAAACTGTATACCACGCCATGTTTGATTTTAAATCTTTTGTGTGTGTGTTTTTATGTGTAGTGGTCAGAAGGCACTTTTATTGAGTTTTTTTTCCTTTTCCACTTTACATGAGTTCCAAGGATACAACTCGGGTCATGAGGCTTGAGAGGCAGCCTTGAGGTTTGTTTTCTTTTGTATGTGGAAACTACAAAGACAAAAACAAAATACTTGCAAAACCTATGTATAGAAATACTACAAGGGAGCGGTGGCGGTGGCGGCGGTAGCGGCAGTGCAGCAGTGGCTGGTCCAGCCGAAGGGTCATCAGCAGTGGAACCAAGGTGACACAGGGTCCAGTTAGGATCTGCGCCCCACGACCACTGACCTTCACTGGCCAGCCAGGCTGCAAGCACCTGCGAATTTAAGGTGCCTTTCACTGCACAGAAGCCACATCAGAACTCTGCCTCCCGCCAGTCAGGAGAGACTCACCTCCATCTTGGTTTCGGACTCCAGAGAGATTGGACAGACTGAGGTACACAAACATAACCCGAGGCTAACATCGCGGGGGGTCTAAGCCCGACGGGCATTGGCCTGCACCCAGGCCCTGGGCTGTTCAGGGGGCTATTGGGGTGCCAACACAGCCAGGAGGTTTTTTTGCCCATGCCAGCACGCGTGCTACCATTTTGCCTACAGGACGCCAGAGAGCTCTAGCAGGCAAAGCCGGTAACAGGCATAGCCTGAGTCTAACAAAGCGGGGGTCTAGGCCCCAACAGACCGTGGACTGACCCCAAGAACTGGGCGGCTTGGTGGGCCATCTGTGTGTCAACCCACCCAGGAGGTTGTTGGCCAGCAGACTCTCCCGGCACTTTCAGGGAGCGCGAGCACACATGCCCGCCATCCTGGCCACCTGACAGACCCAATTAACAGTCATAGCCCGAGGGGAACTTTGCTGGACCTTGGCCTCCCAGGCTTCTACCTGGACTCAGGGCCTGAGCAGCCAGGCTAGCCTTGTGTAATCCAACCTGGTTGGGAGATCGGGGCTGCCCAGCAGAGTGATCAGCATGCAGAAAAGGTCCCAGCAGCATACACGATCAGCACTCCCTGAAGGTGCAAACGGGCTCCATCTGGTTCACAGACACAATCTGGGGCAAAGCACACTAGAGCTGCAAGGGCACCCAAGAGGAAGACAGCACATCAGCAATCAGCTGCAGGGGAAACCCAGCCATATAGTGTTGCAGTAATAGCCCCAGAGCCCCTCAGGAGGCCCAAACACCAGCCAGAGACAAGACCAACTAACTCCAGAGAACAAGATGGCAAAGGGCAAATGCAGGAACGCTACTAACAGAAATCTAGGCAATATGGCAGCATCTGAACCAAACTCTCCAACATCAGCAAGTCCTGGTTATGCCAACACACCAGAGAAACAAGATTTGGATTTAAAATCGCTGATCATGATACTGTTAGAAGAACACAAAAAGGACATAAATGAATCTCTTAAAGAAATACAGGGGAACCTGAATAAGCTAGAAACCTGTATAATGGAAACAGAAAAATCACTTAAAGAAATGCAGGAGAATAAGGCTCAAGAGATAGAAGCCAATAAAGAAGAAACACACACACACACAAAAAAAAAAAACTTAAAGAAATGCAGGAGAACTTGAGTCAAGAGGCAGAGGTCATGAAAGAGGAAACACAAAAATCTCTTAAAGAATTACAGGAAAACACAAACAAACAAATGATGGAACTGAGCAAAACCATCCTGGATCTAAAAACAGAAGTAGAAACAACTAAGAAATCACAAAGGGAGACAACTTTGGAGATAGAAAACCTTGAGAAGAAATCAGGGGCCATAGATGCAAATATCAACAACAGAATACAAGAGATGGAAGAAAGAATTTCAGATGCCGAAGATACCATAGTAACCATTGACTCAACAGTCACAGAAAATGCAAAATGCAAAAATCTTGTATCCCAGAACATCCAGGAAATCCAGGATACAATGAGAAGACCAAACCTAAGGATTATAGGTATAGATGAGAGTGAAGATTTACAACTGAAAGGGCCAGCAAATATCTTTAACAAAATTATGGAAGAAAACTTTCCCAACTTAAAGAGAGAGATGCCTATGAATATACAAGAAGCCTACAGAACTCCAAACAGACTGGATCTGAGCAGTAATACCTCTTGCCACATAATAATTAAAACACCAAATGCACTAAACAAAGAAAGAATATTAAAGGCAGTAAGAGAAAAAGGCCAAGTAACATATAAAGGAAGACCTATCAGAATCACACCAGACTTCTCACCAGAGACTATGAAAGCTAGAAGATCCTGGGCAGATCTCATGCATTCTCTAAGAGAATACAAATGTCAGCCAAGACTACTATACCCACAAAAACTCTCAATCACAATAGATGGAGAAACCAAGACATTCCATGACAAAACCAAATTTACACAATATCTTTCCACAATCCCAGCTCTACAAAGAATAATAGGAGGAAAACTCCAATACAAGGAGGGAAACTACACACTGGAAAAAGTAAGATAGTATCCTTCTTTCATCAAACCCAAAAGAAGATAATCACTCAAATATAAAAATAACATCAAAAGTGATAGGAAGTAATAATCTCTATTCCTAAATATCTCTTAACGTCAATGGATTCAATTCCCCAATAAAAAGACATAGACTAACAGACTGGATAAGGAAACAGGACCCTACATTTTGCTGCATACAGGAAACACACCTAAATGTCAAAGACAAAAACTACCTTAGAGTAAAAGGCTGGAAGACAATTTTACAAGCCAATGGTCTTGGGAAACGAGCTGGAGTAGCCATTCTAATATCAGATAAAATTGACTTTCAACCTAAAGTCATCAAAAGAGACACTGAGGGACACTTCTTGCTGGTCAAAGGAAAAATCCACCAAGAAGAACTTTCAATTCTGAACATCTATGCTCCAAATACTGGTACAACCACTCTGGAAATCAGTCTGGCGGTTCCTCTGAAAACTGGGCACCTCACTTCCAGAAGATCCTGCTATACCACTCCTGGGCATATACCCAAAAGATTCCCCAGCATGTAAGAAGGATACATGTTCCACTATGTTCATAGCACCCTATTTATAATTGCCAGAAGTTGGAAAGAACCCAGGTATCCCTCAACAGAAGAGTGGATTCAAAAATGTGGTATATCTACCCAATGGAGTACTAATCAGCCAGTTCTGATCAGTACTAATCAGAAACAATGAATTCATGAAATTCTTAGGCAAATGGATGGAGCTGGAGAACATCATACTAAGTGAGGTAACCCAGACTCAAAAGATGAATCGTGGTATGCACTCACTAATAAGTGGTTATTAACCTAGAAAACTGGAATACCCAAACCATAATCCACACATCAAATGAGGTACAAGAAGAATGGAGGAGTGGCCCCTTGTTCTGGAAAGACTCAGTGATGCAGTATAGAATAAAATCAGAACAGGGAAGTGGGAAGGGTTGGGTGGAAAACAGGGGGAGGGAAGGGGACTGATGGGACTTTCGGTGAATGGGGTCCAGCAAGGGGAAAATCATTTGAAATGTAAATAAATATATCAATAAATTAAAAAAAAACGAAAAATAAAAGAAATACTACAAGGAAGTAGAAATGTTAAAAGGGAGCTGTGTGCGGAAAACGCATACATGAAGCTGACTAATGCCACCTGAGTGTCATGTCATAGTCTTGCTTTGCTAAGTCTGGTGTTCTTGGCAATACTTCTTGCAATTTTCTGTTTTTCTCTCTCTTCTTTTCATTCATCAATCTAACTCTGTACATTGGCCAGGTCATTTTAACTTTACAAGGATTCTGGGACATTACCTCTGGTCTTTGTTGGATATTTCTTCAACCTATTTGTCTACCTATAATAACACATAAGTAACATTTATTACACTGTATATAACAGTTCTTCATCACTATAATATGTTCAAGTAGAATATAATTTCTCTTTAGTGAAGAAATTGATTATTTCTTTAGGTGTTCAACATGTCTCTAGCATTTACTATATGTTCTTGAAGAGAATATAAATTCTCTTTTATTAGTTACCTAAACACCCTCAAATCACTGACCACATTCTAAAGTGATTTGACAAGTTGTTTAACAGTAATGAGACCCAGAGATGTAAGGAAATAATGTATATGACAATTGCCAGAGAGTTCTAATCCACTTTATACATGTCTTGTGAAACCAAACATCTGGAAATAGTGGTGAAGAATTTTTCCATGAAAAATAAAAACAGTTTATCAAGGAAATCAATATAGGGATACCTTAGGCAGTGGTTTGTCTGGTTTGCAATGGAGTCCTCTAACAAACTCAAATTAGGCAAGAGAGGGCGAGGAAATTCCATGCCCCAGAAGGTTTGGATGAGCCATATGTGTGCCTTCCCCATCATCTCAGTTAATGTTGTGGGTCTCCCTGTACTCCAAAACATGTAAAATACACAATGGTGAAAGGAGTTTGTCTGGAATATAGCATGTGATTTCAGGAAGTGAGTTGAGGTCATGTAGACAAGAAATTTAAAATGTTCCAACTATGATTCCTGATATTAATTGTGTGAAAATTACATTGTTTTCCAAAGTGATACCCATAAATTTGAAATATTTTGATTCATTCAAAGAAGGTTGAACATGCTTAGAACAGCTTTCATGGATTACTTAGTCTCTTTAATACATTTAGCAGCAATTCTCTTTATTTCTGATTCTTGAAATTCACTGTGATAATCAGTAAGGTATGAATAATTTTCTTCAATCACTGCTGTGCTATGCTCATTACGGGAGACTTGTATTACTAACTTGTGTATGTCAAAGTTATAGCGGGATATTTCCTTGAGAGTTAACATTTAAACTCTGTCTCCTCTTAATTTAGGTGATATTTCATTTAATGGAAAGGTTTTTTAAATAAACTAATAAAAACTTGTGCGTTTTGTAGCAAGTTTTAAGGCTTTCAGACATAAGTTTTATGGATCTAAGACATCTCAAATTCTAGAAAAATCAAGTCGCCTTGACTGTTTCTGGTTCTTGTGATACTATTTAATTGTGAAAAAAATCTTTTGTGATGCTTTTGATAAATGTTTTAATTTATAAATAAGTATCTTTTATAAGGGAATGTGTTTTCAGTGCTGCAAAGACAGTTGTGGGAGTAAATTATAAGTCTCGAGAGTTCTCATTTATAGTCATTAAAGCATTCAATGAAACCTGGAGGGTTTTTTTTTTTTTTTTTTTTTTTTTTTTTTTTTTTTTTCTGAGACAGAGCAGATCAAATGATTACCAAGAGAAATTTTCCTTGTCTCCCTTTGCCTGTTTAGTAATTTCTGGAGTGTTTCAAATAGTTACTCTATAATATTTTGCCTTGTTTTGAATCTATTTGAAACTACTGCTTTGCAGAGATTTTCAATGACATCTGAATATTCAGTGAAGCCTTTTACAGTTTTGAATAAAATGTCCAAAATGACTGTTTTTGAAAATCAAATGACTATTTATCCATTCATTTTCCAACAATATTTTCAAGATCATATTAACTAAAAGGTACAGAGTGAATCTCCAAATTAACAGAAGAGTCATTGCTTGGATCAGTGAGGATGGAAGCAATAGATATAAGAATGGTGACATCGAGGCAGTAGTGGCGGCGGGGGCGGCGGCAGGGGCGGTGGCAGTGGCGGCTGCAGTGCAGTAGTGGCTGGTCCAGCTGAAGTGCCATAAGCAGTGGAACCAAGGCGACACAGGGTCCAGTTAGGCCCTGCGCCCACAACCACTGACCTTCACTGACCAGCCGGGCTGCAAGCAGCTGCGGTTTTGCGGCTCCTATCGCTGCACGGAAGCCACTTCAGAACTCGGCCTCCCGACAGTCAGGAGAGGCTCACCTCCATCTTGGTTTCGGACTCCAGAGATATCGGTCAGACTGAGATCAGCCTGGGCGGCGGCACCACATCTCCAGGTCCTGCAAGAGGCTAGAGGGGCTTCCGGGCGGCCAGCTGGGAGAAGTCGGTGTGCTCCGGTGAATCCAGTGGGCCCCAGCGGGAGCCTTCGGGTGCCTGCTTCGGGATCTGAACAGCCTGGGCAGCAGCACCCTGTCTGCAAGCAGTGCAGGAGGTAAGCTGTGCACCAGAGGCCAACTGGGAAGGGGCAGCTTGCACTGGTGAGTCCAGCACTGACAAGACAAACTAACACCAGTGAGAACTAGATGGCAAAAGGCAAACACAGGAACGTCACTAACAGAAATCAAGGCAATATGGCAACATCTGAACCCAATTCTCCTCTACCAACATGTCCTGAATACCCCATCACACCAGTAAAACAAGATTTGGATTTAAAATCACTGGTCATGATGCTGGTACAGGAACACATGAAGGACATACTTAAAGAAATTCAGGAGAAAATGGATCAAAAGTTAGAAGCCCTTGCAAGGGAAACACAAAAATCATTGAAAGAAATCCAGGAGAATACAAAAGCCAACAAGGAGGAAATGCAAAAAACACTTAAAGAAATACAGGAGAACTTTGGTCAACAGGCTGAGGTCATGAAAGAGGAAACACAAAAATCTCTTAAAGAATTACAGGAAAGCACAAACAAGCAAGTGAAGGAGCAATGCCCATTTTTTGAGGTCTTCTTCCATTTCCTTCTTCAGAGTCTTGAAGTTCTTGTCATACAGATCTTTCACGTGTTTGGTAAGAGTCACCCCAAGATACTTTATACTGTTTGTGGCTATTGTAAAGGGGGTCATTTCCCTAATTTCTTTCTCAGCTTGTTTATCCTTTGAGTATAGGAAGGCCACTGATTTGATTGTGTTGATTTTATTACCTGCCACTTTGCTGAAGTTGTTTATCAGCTGTAGGAGTACTCTAGTGGAGTTTTTTTTGGGTCACTTAGGTAGACTATCATGTCATCTGCAAATAATGATAGTTTGACTTCTTCCTTTCCAATTTGTATCCCTTTGACCTCCTTATGTTGTCGAATTGCCCAAGCTAGTACCTCAAGTACAATATTGAAAAGATAAGGAAAGAGGGGGCAGCCCTGTCTAGTCCCTGATTTTAGAGGGATTGCTTCAAGTTTCTCTCCATTTAGTTTGATGCTGGCTACTGGTTTGCTGTATATTGCTTTTACTATGTTTAGGTATGGGCCTTGAATTCCTGCTCTTTCCAAGACTTTAAGCCGAAAGGATGCTGAATTTTGTCAAATGCTTTTTCAGCATCCAATGAAATGACCATGTGGTTTTTTTTCTTTGAGTTTATTTATGTAGTGGATTGCATTGATGGATTTCCGTATATTAAACCAACCCTGAATTCCCGGGATAAAGCCTACTTGATCATGGTGGATGATCGTTTTGATGTGTTCTTGGATTTGGTTGGCAAGAATTTTATTGAGTATTTTTGCATTGATGTTCATAAGGGAAACTGGTCTGAAGTTCTCTTTCTTTGTTGGATCTTTGTGTGGTTTTGGTATCAGCGTAATTGTGGCTTCATAGAAGGAATTGGGTAGTGTTCCTTCTGTTTCTATTTTGTGGAATAGTTTGAAGTGTATTGGTGTTAAGTCTTCTTTGAAGGTCTGATAGAATTCTGCACTGAAACCATCTGGTCCTGTCCTTTTTTTTGGTTGGAAGACTTTCTATGACTCCTTCTACTTCTTTAGGCGTTATGGGACTGTTTAGATGATCTATTTGGTCCTGATTTAATTTTGATATTTGGTATCTGTCAAGGAAATTGTCCATTTCCTCCAGATTCTCCAGTTGTGTTGAGTATAGGCTCTTGTAGTAGGATCTGATGATTTTTTGGATTTCCTCAGTTTCCGTTGTTATATCTTTCTTTTCATTTCTAAGTTTGTTAATTTGGATACTTTCTCTGTGCCCTTTGGTCAGTCTGGCTAAGGGTTTATCTATCTTGTTGATTTTCTCAAAGAACCAGCTCCTGGTTTTGTTGATTCTTTGTATGGTTCTCTTTGTTTCTACTTGATTGATTTCAGCCCTGAGTTTGATGATTTCCTGCCTTCTACTCCTCCAGGGTGAATTGGCTTCTTCTTGTTCCTGGACTTTCAGTTGTGTTGTTAAGCTGCTAGGGTATGCTCTCTCCATTTTCTTTTTGGAGGCACTCAGAGCTATGAGTTTACCTCTTAGCACTGCTTTCATTGTGTCCCAAAGATTTGGGTATGTTGTGCCTTGATTTTCATTAAATTATAAAAAGTCTCTGATTTCTTTCTTTATTTCTTCTTTGGTCAAGGTGTCATTGAGTAGAGTATTATTCAGCCTCCATGTGTATGTGGGCTTTCTCTTGTTTTTGTTGCTATTGAAAATTACTCTTACATCATAGTGATCTGATAGGAGGCATGGGATTAGTTCGATCATCTTATATTTGTTGAGGTCTGCCTTGTGTCCAATTATATGTTTGATTTTGGAGAAGGTACCATGAGGTGCTGAGAAAAAGGTATATTCTTTTGCTTTAGGGTGAAATGTTCTACAAATATCAGTCAAATCCAATTGGTCCAAAGCTTCAATTAGTTTTACTGTGTCCCTGTTTAGTTTTTGTTTTCCCAATCGGTCCATTGAGGAAAGTGGAGTGTTGAAGTCCCCCACAATTATTGTGTTAGGTGCAATGTGTGCTTTGAGCTTTAGTAAAGTTTCTTTTACGAATGAGGGTGCCTTTGCATTTGGCGCATAGATGTTCAGAATTGAAAGTTCTTCTTGGTGGATTTTTCCTTTGACCAGCAAGAAGTGTCCTTCTGTGTCTCTTTTGATGACTTTAGGTTGAAAGTCAATTTTATCTGATATTAGAATGGCTACTCCTGCTCGTTTCCTGTGACCATTGGCTTGTAAGATTGTCTTCCAGCCTTTTACTCTAAGGTAGTTTTTATCTTTGACACTGAGGTGTGTCTCCTGTATACAGCAAATTGTAGGGTTCTGTTTCCTTATCCAGTCTGTTAGTCTATGTCTTTTTATTGGGGAATTGAATCCATTGATGTTAAGAGATATTAGGGAATAGTGATTATTACTTCCTGTCATTTTTTGATGTTCTTTTAATATTTGAGTGGTTATCTTCTTTTGGGTTTGATGAAGGAAGGTAACTATCTTGCTTTTTCCAGGGTGTAGTTTCCCTCCTTGTATTGGAATTTTCCTCCTATTATTCTTTGCAGAGCTGGGTTTGTTGAAAGATATTGTGTCAATTTGGTTTTGTCATGGAATATCTTGGTTTTTCCATCTATGGTGAATGAGAGTTTTGCTGGGTATAGTAGTCTTGGCTGACATTTGTGTTCTCTTAGAGTCTGCATGAGATCTGCCCAGGATCTTCTAGCTTTCATGGTCTCTGGTGAGAAGTCTGGTGTGATTCTGTTAGGTCTTCCTTTATATGTTACTTGGCCTTTCTCTCTTACTGCCTATAATCTTCTTTCTTTGTTTAGTGCATTTGGGGTTTTGATTATTATGTGACAGGAGGTATTTCTGCTCAGGTCCAGTCTGTTTGGAGTTCTGTAGGCTTCTTGTATATTCATCGGCATCTCTCTCTTTAAGTTAGGAAAGTTTTCTTCCATAATTTTGTTGAAGATATTTGCTGGCCCTTTCTGTTGTAAATCTTCACTCTCATCTATACCTATAATCCTTAGGTTTGGTCTTCTCATTGTATCCTGGATTTCCTGGATGTTCTGGGATACAAGCTTTTTGCATTTTGCATTTTCTTTGACAGTTGAGTCAATGGTTTCTATGGTATCTTCGGCCTCTGAGATTCTTTCTTCCATCTCTTGTATTCTGTTGTTTATATTTGCATCTATGGCCCCTGATTTCTTCTCAAGGTTTTCTATCTCCAAAGTTGTCTCCCTTTGTGATTTCTAAGTTGTTTCTACTTCTGATTTTAGGACCAGGATGGTTTTGCCCAGTTCCATCATTTGTTTGTCTGTGTTTTCCTGTAATTCTTTAAGAGATTTTTGTGTTTCCTCTTTCATGACTTCTGCCTGTTGACTCAAGTTCTCCTGCATTTCTTTAAGTATTTTTTGCCTTTCTTCTTTATTGGCTTCTATCTCTTGGGCCTTATTCTCCTGCATTTCTTTAAGTGTTTTTTTGTGTTTCCATTATACGGGTTTCTAGCTTATTCATGTCCAGCTTCTGCCTATTATAAATAGGGCTGCTATAAACATAGTGGGGCATATATCCTTACTACATGCTGGGGAGTCCTCTGGGTATATGCCCAGGAGTGGTATAGCAGGATCTTTTGGAAGTGACATGCCCAGTTTTCTGAGGAACCGCCAGACTGATTTCCAGAGTGGTTGTACTAATTTGTAACCCCACCAGCAATGGAGGAGTGTTCCTCTTTCTCCACATCCTCACCAACACCTACTTTCTCCTGATTTTTTGATCTTATCCATTCTGACTGGTGTAAGGTGAAACCTCAGGGTTGGTTTGATTTGCGTTTCCCTGATGACTAGTGAAGTTGAGCACTTTTAAAGATGTTTCTCTGCCATCCAAAGTTCTTCAGGTGAGAATTCTTTGTTTAACTTTGTACTCCATTTTTTAATAAGGTTATTTGGTTTTCTGGAGTCTAACTGAACTTCAAGACTCTGAAGAACGAAATAGAGAAAGACCTCAAAAAATGGAAAAACCTCCCATGCTCATGGATTGGCAGGATTAATATAGTTAAAATGGCCATTTTGCCAAAAACAATATACAGATTCAACGCAATACCCATCAAAATCCCAACTCAATTCTTCATAGAGTTAGAAAGAGCAATTCTTAAATTCATCTGGAATAACAAAAACCCAGGATAGCTAAAACTATTCTCAACAAGAAAAGAAATTCTGGGGGAATCAGTATCCCTGACCTCCAGCAATACTACAGAGCAATAGTGTTAAAAACTGCATGGTATTGGTACAGGGACAGGCACGCAGATCAATAGAACAGGATTGAAGATCCAGAAATGAAACCACACACCTATGGCCACTTGATCCTCGACAAATGGGCTGAAAACATCCAATGGAAAAACATAGCTGTTTCAACAAATGGTGCTGGTTCAACTGGAGGTCAGCATGCAGAAGAATTCGAATTGATCCATCCTTATCTCCTTGTACTAAGCTCAACTCCAAATGGATCAAGGACCTCCACATAAAGCCAGACACTCTGAAGCTAATAGAAAAGAAACTGGGGAAGACCCTAGAGGACATCAGTATAGGGGGAAAGTTCCTGAACAGAACACCAATAGCTTATGCTCTAAGATCAAGAATTGACAAATGGGACCTCATAAAATTACAAAATTTCTGTAAAACAAAGGACACGATCAGAAGGACAAATCAGCAACCAACAAATTGGGAAAAGATCTTCACCAACCCTACATCAGATAGAGGGCTAATATCCAATATATACAAAAATGATATATTTCAAAAGACATAAGCTCAATATAAATTGGCCAGTAATTAAATACAAGCAAAATCTCTCAAGAGCCTTTACAAACGTTTGAATTCTTCTTTCCAGTTTGTCTGACACAGTTGACAAGCAGTCCAATTGGTGTTTTTTCTCTGTTCCTCTGAGACTCTAAGGAGTCCAGCTACATGGGATGAAAAATGAAGAAGAAAATTTGCTAACTTGGCTTGAGGTGGGAATTACTTTATTCTTGAAAGGAAATCATATATAAAGAATCTCATATTTATCGTTTTCTGTAGCATGCAGTTTGTGGCAGATGTACCATTATAGTGGCCTTTCTGTAATTTTTGAGACCAAGTAACTTGTAGAAGATATATGAGTCCTGAAGGGAGTGGACCTTCTACAGATAGCTGCATTCTGGAATCTGTGATTATTAGGAATTTATTTTTAAAATGTCATGGTGGACTTAGCTATCTGAGAATTCTCGTTGTATTCTGAACTGCCTATAGCATGGATGGCACTTGGTCAGCTAATTCAATTTCTTTTGGAAAATAAAAGTAAGATTTAAACATCAGGTCTGAATTAGCTTAATGGTTGAACAAAATATTTTGTTCATGGTCCCAGGCCCTAGCAAAGTGGGGAACTTCCCAATAGCTGAACAGCTATTGTTCTCTTCTGTTTCAGAATATCATGACTGCACCGAACCACAGATCCTGTTACTCATCCTTTACTCCCCCTAAAATAATGACTGTTCCTAACTATGAAAGAACAAATGTATTTGATTGGTTGAACTGCAAAGCCTTCATTCTTTGAGTTCATCAGTCTGCATTGATTCATCAGTTGACACAGATCAACCACATAAAGAAAGCACCTATCCCTAAATCGTGATTGGAACCTGGGATTTTTACCAACATGAATAGAAATGAAATATGTTTGCTCTAAAAGAGTAGTAACTGTTATAACTGGCATATAACGTTGGAGTTGAGTGAGGTCTGAGTTCTGTAAAATAACCAGAATCAATGACTTTCCTTATAAAGATGGAAAAGTGAGTCTATTTCAAAAGTGTGACAAATGAACATTATTATTTATGAGTGTTGAAAGGAAAAAAAAAACAAGCAGGGAAGAAAAACAATACACCAAATGATGTCAGAGCAGTCCTGGCATTTGTAAAGGTATTTAGATATTTAGAGTTGTTTCTCAATGGCTTTATGCCCATGAAAATTTTGGGAACCACAGTTTAGCTCAGTGATAATTGTTGGGGGATAGTTCCTCTTTTGCTTTGTGACTCATAGCTAAGTCCTTATTTAGCTTTCTTGTTGAATCCAGGGCCCATTTACTAGGAGTGATCATGTCTGCAGCAGGTTAAGCCCCCCACCTCCCCTCCCCACTCCACATTATTTAAATCATTCCAGTAAACCTGACCATAAGCCAGACTTTCCTCTCAGATGACTTATAAGTTTTGTCAAGTTAGCAACTGAAGCTAACCCAGATGTATAACAAACATTTTTCAGCTGGACTTGGGACACACTCTACTGGAAGGAATTAATGCCTAATACTGTAAACTTTGTTTAAAGTCAAGAAAAAAAATCTAGTACCTACTAAAAAACAGCAGGTACTAAAAAAATAGTACCTACTATTGCTATTTTGCTAAATATTCACATTGGCAAATGACATTCACAAAGTTTGTTAATAATCATAGATGTGAAAGGTTCTCAGAATTTGTCAGGGAGTCCTTTGTTATAGTGAGCACCAATCAATTAGGAGACAACTGGTGAAAAGACTGAGAATGGTAAGGCCCCATTCTAAGGTTCAGGGAATACTGAAAAAGTATACAAAAAGAACCTACGATGTAATTTGTGTCTTCTTTTTAATCTTCTACTTTCTTGTTGGATTTTTTTGGTTTGGGTTCTGTTTCAAGAATGTTTACAATTACTCATTGGAGTTTCAACATTACAACTCTCTTATATCATTGTCTGAGATTTCAGCACGTTATTTTTTTATAGCAAAAAAACCAAAAACCAAACAACAAAGAAAAATCTAGAAGCAAGTTAAGTAAATTGAACTTGAGAACATCTATGTGTTTATCATTCTAATGAAATGATTATTTCTTTTTTTATTTTTTTATTGAGTATTTTCTTCATTTGGTTTTGCCAATGGTAAAACCTTTCCCAATTTCCCCTCCCAAAAGTCCCCCTCCCCAAAGATTGCCTACCCCTCCACCCCCTGCCTCCATGTATATGCCTTTCTCCTGGACACACTTCTACCTCCCCCCTCAACTCCACACCCCCCATCCATTTCCCTTTGTTGGGGCCTCTATTGAGCCTTTACCTGACCAAAGACCACTCCTGATGCCCAACAAGGCATTCCTCTGCCACATTTTTGGCTGGAACGATGTGTACCCCTTGGTTGATGGTTCAGCCCCTTGGAGTCTTGGGGTGTCTGGGTGTCCAAAGTCATTGTTCTTCCCATGGGGCTATAAACCCCTTCAGCTCCTCCAGACCACCCTCCAAATCCTTTGTTGGGACCCCAAGCCCAGCCCAATAGTTGGTTGCTAGTTTCTGACTCTGTATTTGTAAGGCTCTGGCAGGGCCCTTCTGGAGACAGCCATGGCATGCTCCTTTTTGTACAGGCTTCTTGTCATAGTATTGGGGTTTGTTGACTGTTTATAGGATGAATCCCCAGGTAGGGCAGTCACTGGGTGGCCCTTACTTCAGACTCTGCTCCATACATTGCCTCTTTTATTGCTTTTGTGAGTATTATGTTCCCTTTCTCAGAGGAACCATAGCACCCTCACTTAAGACCTCCTTCATTTTGAGCTTTCTGTGCTAGGTGAATGGTAAATTGTTTATTTTGAGATTTTGGACTAGCATCTGCTTATTAGTGACTGCATACCATGTGTGTTCTTTGATGACTTGGTTACCTCGCTTAGGATGACACTTTCTAGTTCCATCCATTTGCCTAAGTATTTCATAAATTCATTGGTTTTAATAGCTGAATTGTACTTCATTGTGTATATATATATACCACAGTTTCTGTATCCATTCCTCTGTTGAGGGATACCTGGGTTCTTCCCAGCTTCTGGCTGTTGTAAATAAGGCAGCTATGAACATAGTGGAGCATGTGTCTTTATTACATGTAAGAGCACCTTCTGTGTATATGCCCAGAAGTAGTACAGCTGGGTCCACAGGTAGAACTATGTCTAATTTTCTGAGGAATCACCAAACTTATTTCCAGAGTGGTTTTACCAGCTTGCAGTCCCACCAACAATGGAGAAGTGTTCCTCTTTCCCCATATCCTCTCCAGCATCTGCTGTCCCCTGAGTTTTTCATCTTAGCCATTCTGACTGGTGTAATGTGGAATCTCAGTGTTGTTTTGATTTGCATTTCCCTGATAACTAAGGATGCTGAACATTTCTTTAGGTGCTTTAGAGCCATTTGAGTTTCCTTAGTTGAGAATTCCCTGTACCCCATTTTTTAATAGGGTCATTTGATTCTCTGGAGACTAAATTCTTGAGTTCTTTGTATACATTGGATATTAGCCCTCTATTGGATGTAGGGTTAGTTCTTCATAGCAAAAACTATTCTCTACAACAAAAGCTATTCTGGGGAACCACTATCCCTGAGCTCAAGCTCTGCTACAGAGAGATATAGTGATAAAAGCTGTTTGGTATTGCTATGCAGACAGGCAGGAAGATCAATGGAATAGAATTGAAGACCGAGAAAAGAAACCACACATGCACAGACACTTGATATTTGACAAAGGAGCTGAAAACTCCCAGTGGAAAAATAGACAGCATTTTTAACAAATGGTGCTGTATCAACTGGAGGTCTGCATGCAGAAAAATGCAAATAGATTCATTCTTACCTCCTTGTACAAAGCTCAAGTCTAAGTGGATTAAAGATCTACACATAAAATCAGACACACTGAAGCTTATAGAGGAGAAAGTGGGGACAAACCTTGAACATGTGGGCACAGGGGAAAATTTTCTGAACAGAACACCAATGGCTTATGCTCTAAGAAGAAGAATCGACAAATGGGACCTCATAAAACTGTAAACCTTCTGTAAGGCAAAGGACATAGACAATAGGACAAAATGGCAACCAAGAAACAGAGAAATGACTATTTCTTAGGATTTTATTTATTTATTTATTTATTTTTATTTACATTGCAAATGATTTCCCCTTTTCTGGGTCCCCACTCCCCGCAAGTCCCATAAGCCCTCTTCTGTCCCCCTATTCTTCCATCTACCCCTTCCCACTTCCCTGTTCTGGAATTCCCCTATACTCTTGCACTGAGTCTTTCCAGAACCAGGGCCCACTCCTCCATTCTTCTTGGACATCATTTAATTTGTGGATTATGTCCTGGGTATTCAAAGTTTCTAGGCTAATATCCACTTATCAGTGAGTGCATACCATAATTGATCTTTTGAGACTGGGTTACCTCACTTATTATGATGTTCTCCAGCTCCATCCATTTGTCTAAGAATTTCATAAATTCATTGTTTCTAATGGCTGAATAGTACTCCATTGTATAAATATACCATATTTTTTGTATCCATTCCTCCATTGAAGGACATCTAGGTTCTTTCCAGCTTCTGGCTACTACAAATAGGGCTGCTATGAACATAGTGGAGCATGTGTCCTTATTGCATGCTGAAGAATCTTCTGGATATATGCCCAGTAGTGGTATAACAGGGTCCTCAGGAAGTGACATGCCCAGTTTTCTGAGGAACCGCCAGACTGATTTCCAAAGTGGTTGCACCATCTTGCAATCCCACCAGCAGTGGAGGAGTGTTCCTCTTTCTCCACATCCTCGCCAACACCTGCTGTCTCCTGATTTTTTGACCTTAGCCATTCTGACTGGTGTGAGTTGAAATCTCAGGGTTGTTTTGATTTGCATTTCCCTAATGATTAATGATGTTGAACATTTCTTAAGGTGTTTCTCAGCTCTCCGAAGTTCTTCATGTGAAAATTCTTTCTTTAGCTCCGTACCCCACATTTTAATGGGGTTATTTGGATCTCTGGGTTCTACTTTCTTGAGTTCTTTGTATATATTAGATATTAGCCCTCTGTCGGATTTAGGGTTGGTGAAGATTCTTTCCCAGTCTGTTGGTTGACGTTTTGTCCTTTTGACGGTGTCCTTTGCTTTACAGAAACTTTGTAGTTTTATGAGGTCCCATTTGTCAATTCTTGATCTTAGAGCATAAGCTATTGGTGTTCTATTCAGGAACTTTTCCCCTGTGCCCATGTCCTCCAGGGTCTTCCCCAGTTTTTTTTCAATTAGTTTCAGTGTGTCAGGTTTTATGTGGAGGTCCTTGATCCATTTGGAGTTGAGCTTGGTACAAGGAGATGAGAATGGATCGATGCGCATTCTTCTGCATGCTGACCTCCAATTGAACCAGCACCATTTGTTGAAAAGACTATCTTATTTCCACTGGATGCTTTCAGCCCCTTTGTTGAAGACCAAGTGACCATAGGTGTATTGGTTCATTTCTGGGTCTTCAATCCTATTCCATTGATCCGCTTGCCTGATATTGTACCAGTACCATACAGTTTTTATCACTATTGCTCTGTAGTAGAGTTTAAAGTCTGGGATATTGAATCCCCCTGAAGTTATTTTACTGTTGAGAATAGTTTTAGCTATCCTGGGTTTTTTGTTATTCCAGATGAATTTGAGAATTGCTCTTTCTAGCTGTATGAAGAACTGAGTTGGGATTTTTATGGGAATAGCATTGAATCTGTAGATTGCCTTTGGCAAGATAGCCATTTTAACTATATTAATCCTGCCAATCCATGAGCATGAAAGGTTTTTCCATTTTCTGAGATCTTCTTCGATTTCCTTCTTCAGAGATCTGAAGTTCTTGTCATATAGGTCTTTCACTTGTTTGGTTAGAGTCACCCCAAGATACTTTATGTTGTTTGTAGCTATTGTGAAGGGGGTCATTTCCCTAATTTCTTTCTCAGTCTGATTATCCTTTGAATATATAAAGGCTACTGATTTGCTTGTGTTGATTTTGTAGCCAGCCACTTTGCTGAAGTTGTTTATCAGCTGTAGGAGTTCTCTAGTAGAGTTTTTAGGGTCACTTAAGTATACGATCATATCATCTGCAAATAGTGATAATTTGACTTCTTCCTTTCCAATTTGAATCCCTTTGACTTCCTTCTGTTGTCTAATTGCTCTAGCTAGGACTTCAAGAACTATATTGAAAAGATATGGAGAGAGGGGGCAGCCTTGTCTAGTCCCTGATTTTAGTGGGATTGCTTCAATTTCTCTCCATTTAGTTTGATGTTAGCTACCGGTTTGCTGTATATTGCTTTTACTATGTTTAGATATGGGCCTTGAATTCCTGTCCTTTCCAAGACTTTTAGCATGAAAGGATGCTGAATTTTGTCAAATGCTTTTTCAGCATCTAATGAAATGATCATGTGGTTTTTTCCTTTGAGTTTGTTTATGTAGTGGATAGCATTTGTGGATTTCCGTGTATTGAACCATCCCTTCATCCCTGGGATGAAGCCTACTTGATCATGGTGGATGATCGTTTTGATGTGTTCTTGGATTCTGTGGGCAAGAATTTTATTTAGTATTTTTGCATCGATATTCATAAGGGAAATTGGCCTGAAATTCTCTTTCTTAGTTGGGTCTTTGTGCGGTTTTGGTATCAGCATAATAGTGGCTTCAAAGAAGGAGTTGGGTAGTGTTCCTTCTGTTTCTATTTGGTGGAAGAGTTTGAAGAGTATTGGTGTTAAGTCTTCTTTGAAGGTCTGATAGAATTCTGCACTGAAACCATCTGGTCCTGTGCTTTTTTTTTTTTTTTTTTTTTTTTTTTTTTTTTGGGTTGGAAGCCTATCTATGACCCCTTCTATTTCTTTAGGGGTTATGGGTCTGTTTAGATGGTCTATTTGATCCTAGTTTAATTTTGGTAATTGGTATCTGTCTAAGAAAATGTCCATTTCCTCCAGATTCTCCAGTTGTGTTGAGTACAGGTTTTTGTAGTAGGATCTGATGATTTTTTGAATTTCCTCGGTTTCTGTTGTGATATCTCCATTTTCATTCCTAATTTTGTTAATTTGGATACTTTCTCTGTGCCCTTTGGTTAGTCTGGCTAAGGGTTTATCTATCTTGTTGATTTTTTCAAAGAACCAGCTTTTGGTCTTGTTGATTCTTTGTATGGTTCTCTTGGTTTCTACTTGATTGATTTCAGCCCTGAGTTTGATGATTTCCTGTCTTCTCCTCCTCTTGGGTGAATTAGCTTCTTCTTGTTCCAGGGTTTTCAGTTGTTCCTTTAATCTTCTAGTGTAAGCTCTCTCGAATTTCTTTTTGAAGGCACTCAAAGCTATGAGTTTTCCTCTTAGCACTGCTTTCAATGTGTCCCATAGATTTGTGTATATTGTGCCTTCATTTTCATTAAATTCTAAGAAATCTTTGATTTCTTTCTTTATTTCTTCCTTGACCAAGGTATAATTGAGTGGAGTATTATTCAGTTTCCATGTGTATGTGGGCTTTCTGTTGTTTTTACTGTTACTAAAGACCACTTTTACTCCATAGTGATCTGATAGGAGGCATGGGATTATATCAATCTTCTTATATTTGTTGAGGTCTGTCTTGTGACCAACTATATGATCTATTTTGGAGAAGATACCATGAGGTGCTGAGAAAAAGGTATATTCTTTTGCTTTGGGATAAAAAGTTCTATATATATCTGTTAACTCCAATTGGTTCAAAGCTTCAATTAGTTTCATTGTCTCTCTGTTTAGTTTCTGTTTTCCTGATCGGTCCATTGGTGAAAGTGGAGTGTTGAAGTCACCCACAATTATTGTGTTAGGTGCAATATGTACTTTGAGCTTTAGTAAAGTTTCTTTTATGAATGAGGGTGTCCTTGTATTTGGGGCATAGATGTTCAGGATTGAGAGTTTTTCTTGTTGGATTTTTCCTTTGACCAGCAAGTAGTGACCTTCCATGTCTCTTTTGATGACTCTAGGTTGAAAGTCAATTTTATCTGAAATTAGAATGGCAACTCCGGCTTGTTTCCTGCAACCATTTGCTTGTAGAATTGTCTTCCAACCTTATACTCTAAGGTAGTTTTTGTCTTTGACATTGAGGTGTTTTTCCTGTAAGCAGCAAAATGTAGGGTCCTGTTTACATAACCAGTCTGTTAGTCTATGTCCTTTTATTGGGGAATTGAGTCCATTGATGTTACGAGATATCAATGAGTAGTGGTTATTGCTTCCTAACATTTTTTGTTTTAATTTTATATGTGTGTGGTTATCCTCTTTGGGTTTGATGAAAGAAGCTTAATATCCTGCTCTTGCCAGGGTATAGTTTCCCTCATTGTACTAGTGCTTTCCCCCTATTAACCTTTGTAGGGCTGGGTTTGTAGAAAGATATTGTGTAAATTTGGTTTTGTCGTGGAATATCTAGGATTTTTTTTTATTTTTTTTATTCGATATAATTTATTTACATTTCAAATGATTTCCCCTTTTCTAGCCCCCCCACTCCCCGAAAGTCCCGCAAACCCCCTTCTCTTCCCCTGTCCTCCCACCCACCCCTTCCCACTTCCCCGTTCTGGTTTTGCTGAATACTGTTTCACTGAGTCTTTCCAGAACCAGGGGCCACTCCTCCTTTCTTCTTGTACCTCATTTCATGTGTGGATTATGTTTTGGGTATTCCAGTTTTCTAGGTTAATATCCACTTATTAGTGAGTGCATACCATGATGCACCTTTTGAGTCTGGGTTACCTCACTTAGTATGATATTCTCTAGCTCCATCCATTTGCCTAAGAATTTAATAAATTCATTGTTTCTAATGGCTGAATAGTACTCCATTGTGTAGATATACCACATTTTTTGCATCCACTCTTCTGTTGAGGGATACCTGGGTTCTTTCCAGCATCTGGCAATTACAAATAGGTCTGCTATGAACATAGTAGAACATGTATCCTTATTACATGGTGGGGAGTCTTCTGGGTATATGCCCAGGAGTGGTATAGCAGGATCTTCTGGAAGTAAGGTACCCAGTTTTCGGAGGAACCGCCAGACTGATTTCCAGAGTGGTTGTACCAATTTGCAATCCCACCAGCAGTGGAGGACTGTTCCTCTTTCTCCACACCCTCTCCAACACCTGCTGTCTCCTGAATTTTTAGTCTTAGCCATTCTGACTGGTGTAAGATGAAATCTTAGGGTTGTTTTGATTTGCATTTCCCTAATGACTAATGAAGTTGAGCACTTTTTAAGATGCTTCTCTGCCATCCGAAGTTCTTCAGGTGAGAATTCTTTGTTTAGCTCTGTACCCCATTTTTAATAGGGTTGTTTGGTTTTCTGGAGTCTAACTTCTTGAGTTCTTTATATATATTGGATATTAGCCCTCTATCTGATGTAGGATTGGTGAAGATCTTTTCCCAATTTGTTGGTTGCCGATTTGTCCTCTTGATGGTGTCCTTTGCCTTACAGAAACTTTGTAATTTTATGAGGTCCCATTTGTCAATTCTTGCTCTTAGAGCATACGCTATTGGTGTTCTGTTCAGAAACTTTCTCCCTGTACCGATGTCCTCAAGGGTCTTCCCCAGTTTCTTTTCTATTAGCTTCAGAGTGTCTGGCTTTATGTGGAGGTCCTTGATCCATTTGGATTTGAGCTTAGTACAAGGAGACAAGGATGGATCAATTCGCATTCTTCTGCATGCTGACCTCCAGTTGAACCAGCACCGTTTGTTGAAAAGGCTATCTTTTTTCCATTGGATGTTTTCAGCCTCTTTGTCGAGGATCAAGTGGCCATAGGTGTGTGGGTTCATTTCTGGATCTTCAATCCTGTTCCATTGATCCTCCTGCCTGTCACTGTACCAATACCATGCAGTTTTTAACACTATTGCTCTGTAGTATTGCTTGAGGTCAGGGATACTGATTCCCCCAGATTTCCTTTTGTTGCTGAGAATAGTTTTAGCTATCCTGGGTTTTTTGTTGTTCCAGATGAATTTGATAATTGCTCTTTCTAACTCTGTGAAGAATTGAGTTGGGATTTTGATGGGTATTGCATTGAATCTGTATAGTGCTTTAGGCAAAATGGCCATTTTAACTATATTGATTCTACCGACCCGTGAGCATGGGAGGTTTTCCCATTTTTTGAGGTCTTCTTCCATTTCCTTCTTCAGAGTCTTGAAGTTCTTGTCATACAGATCTTTCACATGTTTGGTAAGAGTCACCCCAAGATACTTTATATTGTTTGTGGCTATTGTGAAGGGGGTCATTTCCCTAATTTCTTTCTCAGCCTGCTTATCCTTTGAGTATAGGAAGGCCACTGATTTGCTTGAGTTGATTTTATAACCTGCCACTTTGCTGAAGTTGTTTATCAGCTGTAGGAGCTCTCTAGTGTAGTTCTTTGGGTCACTTAGGTAGACGATCATGTCGTCTGCAAATAATGATAGTTTGACTTCTCTCTTTCCAATTTGTATCCCTTTGACCTCCTTATGTTGTCGAATTGCCCGAGCTAGTACCTCAAGTACAATATTGAAAAGATAAGGAGAAAGGGGGCAGTCTTGTCTGGTCCCTGATTTCAGTGGGATTGCTTCAAGTTTCTCTCCATTTAGTTTGATGCTGGCAACCGGTTTGCTGTATATTGCTTTTACTATGTTTAGGTATGGGCCTTGAATTCCTGTTCTCTCCAAGACTTTAAGCATGAAGGGATGCTGAATTTTGTCAAATGCTTTTTCAGCATCCAATGAAATGACCATGTGGTTTTGTTCTTTGAGTTTGTTTATGTAGTGGATTGTATTGATGGATTTCCGTATATTGAACCAACCCTGCATTCCCGGGATAAAGCCTACTTGATCATGGTGGATGATCGTTTTGATGTGTTCTTGGATTCGGTTGGCAAGAATTTTATTGAGTATTTTTGCATCGATGTTCATAAGGGAAATTGGTCTGAAGATCTCTTTCTTTGTTGGATCTTTGTGTGGCTTTGGTATCAGCGTAATTGTGGCTTCATAGAAGGAATTGGGTAGTGTTCCTTCTGTTTCTATTTTGTGGAATAGTTTGAAGAGTATTGGTGTTAACTCTTCTTTGAAGGTCTGGTAGAATTCTGCACTGAAGCCATCTGGTCCTGTGCTTTTTTTGGGTGGAAGACTTTCTATGACTCCTTCTATTTCTTTAGGCATTATGGGACTGTTTAGATGGTCTAGTTGGTCCTGATTTAATTTTGGTATTTGGTATCTGTCAAGGAAATTGTCCATTTCCTCCATATTCTCCAGTTGTGTTGAGTATAGGCTCTTGTAGTAGGATCTGATGATTTTTTGGATTTCCTCAGTTTGCGTTGTTATATCTCCCTTTTCATTTCTAAGTTTATTAATTTGGATACTTTCTCTGTGCCCTTTGGTCATTCTGGCTAAGGGTTTATCTATCTTGTTGATTTTCTCAAAGAACCAGCTCCTGGTATTGTTGATTTTTTGTATGGTTCTCTTTGTTTCTACTTGATTGATTCCGGCCCTGAGTTTGATGATTTCCTGCCTTCTACTCCTCCTGGGCGAAATAGCTTCTTTTTGTTCTAAGGCTTTCAGGTGTGTCATTAAGCTGGTAATGTATACTCTCTCCATTTTCTTTTTGGAGGCACTCAGGGCTATGAGTTTTCCTCTTAGCACTGCTTTCATTGTGTCCCATAGGTTTGGGTATGTTGTGTTTTCATTTTCATTGTGTTCTAAAAAGTCTTTAATTTCTTTCTTTATTTCTTCCTTGACCAAGGTATCATTGAGTAGAGTATTGTTCAGTTTCCACGTGTATGTGGGCTTTCTGTTGTTTCTGTTGCTATTGAAGACCACTTTTACTCCATAGTGATCAGATAGGAGGCATGGGATTAGTTCCATCTTCTTATATTTGTTGAGGTCTGTCTTGTGACCAATTATATGGTCGATTTTAGAGAAGGTACCATGAGGTGCTGAGAAAAAGGTATATTCTTTTGTTTTAGGATAGAATGTTCTATATATATCTGTTAAATCTAATTGGTCCAAAGCGTCAATTAGTTTCATTGTGTCCCTGTTTAGTTTCTGTTTTCCTGATTGGTCCATTGAGGAAAGTGCAGTGTTGAAGTCACCCACAATTATTGTGTTAGGTGCAATGTGTGCTTTTAGTTTTAATAAAGTTTCTTTTACGAAAGAGGGTGCCCTTGCATTTGGTGCATAGATGTTCAGGATTGACAGTTCTTCTTTTTGTATTTTTCCTTTGACCAGCAAGAAGTGTCCCTCAGGGTCTCTTTTGATGACTTTGGGTTGAAAGTCAATTTTATCTGATATTAAAATGGCTACTCCAGCTTGTTTCCTGAGACCATTTGCTTGTAAAATTGTCTTCCAGCCTTTTACTCTAAGGTAGTGTTTGTCTTTGACCCTGAGGTGTGTTTCCTGTAAGCAGCAAAATGTAGGGTCCTGTTTACGTATCCATTCAGTTAGTCTGTGTCTTTTTATTGGGGCATTATGTCCATTGATGTTAAGAGATATTAAGGAATAGTGATTGTTACTTCCTATCATTTTTGACGTTATTTTTTAAATTTGAATGCTTAACTTCTTTTGGGTTTGATGAAAGGTTACTATCTTGCTTTTTCCAGGGTGAGGTTTCCCTCCTTGTATTGGTGTTGTCCTCCTATTATCCTTTTTAGGGCCCTGTTTGTGGATAGATATTGGGTAAACTTGGTTTTGTCATGAAATATCTCAGTTTCTCCATCTATGGTGATTGAGAGTTTTGCTGGATATAGTAGTTTTGGTTGGCATTTGTGTTCTCTTAGAGTCTGCATGAGATCTGCCCAGGACCTTCTAGCCTTCATAGTCTCAGGTGAAAAGTCTGCTGTGATTCTGATAGGTCTTCCTTTATTTGTTACTTGGCCTTTTTCTCTTACTGCCTTTAGTATTCTTTCTTTGTTTAGAACATTTGGTGCTTTGATTATTATGTGACGGGAAGTATTTCTGTTCTGGTCCAGTCTGTTTGGAGTTCTGTAGGCTTCTTGTATATTCATGGGCATCTCTCTCTTTAGGTTAGGGAAGTTTTCTTCCATAATTTTATTGAAGATATTTGCTGGCCCTTTAAGTTGTAAATCTTCACTCTCATCTATGCCTATAATCCTTAGGTTTGGTCTTCTCATTGTGTCCTGGATTTCCTGGATATTTTGGGTTACAAGCTTTTTGCATTTTGCATTTTCTTTAACTGTTGAGTCCATGGTTTCTATGGAATCTTCAGCATCTGAGATTCTTTCTTCTATCTCTTTTATTCTGTTGTTGATATTTGCATCTCTGTCCCTTGATTTCTTCCCAAGGTTTTCTATCTCCAAAGTTGTCTCCCTTTGAGTTTTCTTAGTTGTTTCTACTTCTGATTTTAGATCCTGGATGGTTTTGCTTAGCTGCTTCACTTGCATGTTTGTGTTTTCCTGTAATTCTTTAAGAGACTTTTGTGTTTCCTCTTTCATGACCTCAGCCTGTTGACCAAAGTTCTCCTGTATTTCTTTAAGAGATTTTTGTGTTTCGTCTTTCATGACCTCAGCCTGTTGATCAAAGTTCTCCTGTATTTCTTTAAGTGTTTTTTGCATTTCCTCCTTGTTGGCTTTTGTATTCTCCTGGATTTCTTTCAATGATTTTTGTGTTTCCCTTGCAAGGGCTTCTAACTTTTGATCCATTTTCTCCTGAATTTCTTTATGTATGACCTTCATGTGTTCCTGTACCAGCATCATGACCAGTGATTTTAAATCCAAATCTTGTTTTACTGGTGTGATGGGGTATCCAGGACATGTTGGTAGAGGAGAATTGGGTTCAGATGTTGCCATATTGCCTTGATTTCTGTTAGTGACGTTCCTGCGTTTGCCTTTTGCCATTTAGTTCTCACTGGTGTTAGTTTTTCTTGTCAGTGCTAGACTCACCCGTGCAAGCTGCCCCTTCCCAGTTGGCCTCTGGTGCACAGCTTACCTCCTGCACTGCTTGTAGACAGTGTGCTGCTGCCCAGGCTGTTCTGATCCCAAAGCAGGCACCCGAAGGCTCCCGCTGGGGCCCGCTGGATTCACTGGAGCACACTGACTTCTCCCAGCTGGCCGCCCGGAAGCCCAGCTAGCCACTTGCAGGACTTGGAGATGTAATGCTGCCGCCCAGACTGATCTGGATCTGGAAGCGGAGAGAGTAGAGCTAAGGGCTTCTGCCTGAGGCCTTGCCCCAGATTGTGTCTGTGGAGCAGATGGAGCCCATGTGCACTCCCAGGGAGTGCCGACGGTGTATGCTACTGTGACCTCCCCTGTGTTCTTCTCACTCCGCTGGGCAGCCGATCCGCCAACTGGGCTGTCGCACACAAGGTTAGCCTGGCCGCCCAGTCCCTGAGTCCAGGCAAAAGCCTGGGAGGCCAAGGTCCGAGCAAAGTTCCCCTAGGGCTATGACTGTTAATTGGGTCTGCCAGGTGACTAGGATGGCGGGCGTGCGCGCCCGCGCTCCCTGAAAGCGCCGGGAGAGTCTGCTTTGCTAGCAATCACCTGGGCGGGTTGACTCACAGATGGCCCACCAAGCCGCCCAGTTCTTGGGGTCAGTCCTGTGCCTTTTTGGGCCTGGACCCCCGCCTGTTACAGGTCTGCCCGCCTGAGCTCTCTGTCGTCCTGCAGGCAAAATGGCGGCGGCTTGGTCGCAGGCCTGGGCAAAAAAACCTCCTGCCTGGGTTGGCACCCCGATGGCCCCCCGACCCGCCCAGGGTCTGGGTGCAGGCCAATGCCCGTCGGGCTCAGACCACCGCGGTGTTGGCCTCGGATTATGTTTGTGTACCTCAGTCCGATCTGTGGAGTCTGGAACCAAGATGGATGCACCTCTCCTGACTGGTGGGAGGCCGAGTTCTGAAGTGGCCTCCGTGCAGGAAAGGCGCCGCACAACTGCAGCTGCTTGCTGCCCGGCTGGTCAGCGAAGGTCAGTGGTCGTGGGCACAGGGCCTAACTGGTCCCTGTGACGCCTTGGTTCCACTGCTGATGGCCCTTCAGCTGGAGCAGCCACTGCTGCCGCTGCCGCCGCCGCCGCCGAAATCGCTAGGATTTTTTTAATAAAAGAAATACGAGAACCTGATGATGAGGAGACACGTGAAGAAACTCTTTCTTCAGGATATGCCATGGTTCTTGCATCCATAAACTCAAAACAAATGTGACCTGCCCATCACTCACATAAGATAAAGTAGCCAAAATTCCAAAATAAATGAGGAGGAGTTCTTAATACTCCACATAAAAGTAAAGACCTATTGGCTGTCATAGATTCATTGATAGGATAAATTATTGTTATGGAGTGAGGTGACTGTAGGTACAATATTTGTGGTCCTGTGATATCTGCATGTATATTCACAGCACTGATTGAACTTACTGGTTTATTAAAAATCAAATAATAAGACACAAACCTGGCATTGGAGCATACTTGATGAGGCCAGTGGGAATCAGAAAGGTGGACATAAGGAAAGATTTTAATATTTTATTGAATCAGGGTAAGAAATTCTGTAGGAATGAATTAAACAAAATCAGCAAAGCAGATTGCGAGTCTGTGGGGGGATGTTTCAGATTTGAAATATTGCATGATCTAGGTGATATTGTGGCTTAAAAAAATATGACTTTTCTTGGATGTGTACTTTCAAAGTGAGAGAAAATGGACCATTTGGCAGATTAAGTCTACTTCAAAAGTCAGAATGAGATGGCAGTGTTCAGGTGAGTTATGAGTAAGAGATAATAAGGAACCTAAATTAATAATCTAATTATTAAGTCAAGTCAGAGTACTCCCAAGTACTGGAATTTATGTCAGGAGCTGTAAGAATTGTTTGAAAATTATTGTTTGAAAAAGGAGTGTAGCCATTGTTTCTGGTTATCTTTGGGTATACCAAACTTCCATCAACTATTCCCTAAAGGACCTGTGGTGGAGGCTACCCTCCTTTAATCAGACAATAATTTACAGTTACATCAAAACATTCAAAACTGAAGATAGGATGTTGTTTTCATAGCTCTGAGTGTATATCTGGCATGAGCCCTTGCATGCCTTCAAAATATAGTGAATCCACGAGGGCCATCTTCAATGATGCCATGACAATGTCGTGTTTCAGAGGGAAGGCACCTGTTGTGACACCAGGTTCCTGCTGGAAGCAGGTGGCAGAGGCTCCTCTCTGAGGACTCTCTGCTTCAGCCTTCTTGATGCTACTCGTTTTTCTTCTTTCCCATGTTACCAGTCTTATGGCAGCAAAAGAGGCAACATTTTGCCATGATGAATACCACTGTTACCACACAGACCAATAGGAACGCGATCACATCCAGAGAGTGGTACTGGACCCAGCTGAGGTCATGCAGAGCTGGGCGAAGGTGCTTGGCTCCTTTGTTGCACATGACATACTCGATCCAGAAGACAGCTCTGTCCAGGGGCTTCATTGGCTGATCATGGTGGATTCTGGATAATCTCATGGCATTCTCTTTATAGCTGAAGGGACAATGTATACAATCAAAATTAAAGAGAAGCTAATTTTCTGACTAACATAACATATATTGATTTTAATTTCAGTTTTTGTAGTTGAGGAATATTTTAAACATTGGCAAGTGAAAGAATGGAGAGTCAAATTGTGTGTGCGAGTGTGTGTGTGTGTGTGTGTGTGTGTGTGTGTAAGATTTAAGAACAGGAAGTGAAATAGACAATGAATTCTCTTAAGAATCCAGGAACAGTATGTTATACTGGATTATCTCCTCTCTAGTTTCAGTTTCTCCTATTTTCTTCTTAGTCTGTTTCCTAATTTCTTTTTATAACTAGATTCCTATTTTGAAAACACTTGTTATCTTTCTTCCTTGCAAAGAATTTTTACCAGACTCAAACCAATGATTTTCTGTTTCTGGACTAGGAGACTTTGCATGTAAAGAACCAGTTGCACTTTCTTCTGTTATTTGTCCTCTGGAGGGTCTCGCCAGGTACATTTGTCTACTGGAAAAGCTTGAAACTACAAATAGCGTTCTCTGGGTATAGAAACAATTTAATACTGTCTCTCATTTCTTCAGTACTGGCTATGCAATATCACATATCATTATAGAAATAAAGTAAAGTTTTACCAAATGTTTCATAACTTTGAAAATATCAGTAAATGTTTAACCTTTCATTAAGATTAAGGTTCATGATTACTCTGTACAATCTTTTATATTTTGAAATAGTGCACTTGTTACCAATCAATATATTTGTGATATTATTTGTGATATTATTTATGTATATAGGATAGTTTTAGACTAATCATGTCTCATCCATTGAAATGTGCATTTAGAGTAACTTTATTATTAAAATAAGCACATATTTGTGACATATAATATTACAAAGTTATTCAAAATTATTCTCCTTCAAATAGGGTATAAATCAATCTAATGATTTGAATCTATCACTAATTTTAAAGGAATAGTTTCTCACACCAAGCATGAATACACATATTTTCAATCCCAGCACTCAGGAAGATGAGGCAGGCAGACTTATGAGTTCAAGGCTAGTGTTGTGGTCATATAGTAAGAAACAAAAAAGAAAAGAAAAAACCCACCTTTAAAAAAAATCTAAATTCAAACAATGAAGCAAACAACAAATACACTCACGAAGGGTCATTAATGACAGTCTTCAAGGCAGTCAGAAGGTCTGTAGCTGACAATGTGCTGAAGTCCACTCTAATAGCTGCTCCCTTGGCTACCATGTGATTAATATTTTCAGGTTGATCCGCAAACAAGGGAATGCCAACAATAGGAATGCCATGATAGATTGCCTCATAGATGCCATTGGTTCCACCATGAGCTATAAAAGCTTTGGTTTTTGGATGACCTGAAGTGAGAAGTGATTTTACATAATTGCTGATCATAATATTAAAGAGAAGGAAATATGAAGGCATAGTAGGGCGCTGTTCTTAATAAGTATGTTATTATAGCCACAATCCTGTAGTGGAATTTTTCTTTACCAAGAAGGTCATTCTGGGGGATCCACTTGTACAGCCGAGTGTTGGATCCTAAGGTGTCTGGTTTCTTACCATCAAATCTCCACAGAACCTGTTACACACAGACAATACCCTATTTAATTGCAGAACTTCCAAGGCTTTGGTATATTTTGATTCTGGAGAATTGAGATTACTCAGTTTAATATTATCCAGATGATAGACAATGAAATTTAAGAGAGGGGAAATTATAAAATATCATGAGACAGTAAAAGACTGAAATAAATAATATATTTTCTGTACATTGCTTCATAATAACTTGAGAGTACACTTAATTATACTAATTTTATATGTCTGACAATTAGTGACAAATTAGAATATACACAAAATTTTAAGGCAGTTAATATAAACCTTATTGGGAAAATTAAGGTCAATTAGAAATAGTTTATTATTATGAATATCTTATATGTAATCCAATGTATATATAGGGTATATGTACATATCATATAATCTCAATATTACATCAATCACACAAACACTGTTTTACCTATATTTTCATGTTCTTTTGGCTATTCATTGCACTTAGGTTTAATTTGATTCATAATATATCACAATTTGCCATTTCCAAAAGTTTTTTTTTTCTTACCAGGAATTATATTTACTTCATTTCAGATAAATTTTATTAATTACTGTCCATGGAAAAGTGTCAGTAGGAAAATTTAAAATATGCTTTCTATTGTCCTAAATACATTTAATGTCTAGCATCAAACTGATTTCTAAAGTACAAGGAAAGCTCACAAAATGGAATGTGAATTGTCGCTCTTTCCTTTCTGTGTGCTTTTTGCTTAGTAAAATAAAAATTTATCTCCACAATAGGAGAAATCAGTATCAAGTAATAGAATAAATGTAGTTTACAAACATCAAAAGATTGCTTTTAGAACGTAATTCAGTAATACATTCTATGGCGTTGTGAGCTGCTAGATTCTTCCTATATTATCCTTGCTTACATAAAACTCCATCTTTCAGCAATTATCAAATTCATCTGGAACAACAAAAAACCCAGGATAGCTAAAACTATTCTCAGCAACAGAAGAAAATCTGGGGGAATCAGTATCCCTGACCTCAAGCAATACTTCAGAGCAATAGTGTTAAAAACTGCATGGTATTGGTACAGTGACAGGCAGGAGGATCAATGGAACAGGATTGAAGATCCAGAAATGGACCCACACACCTATGGCCACTTGATCCTCGACAAAGAGGCTGAAAACATCCAATGGAAAAAAGATAGCCTTTTCAACAAATGGTGCTGGTTCAACTGGAGGGCAGCATGCAGAAGAATGCGAATTGATCCATCCTTGTCTCCTTGTACTAAGCTCAAATCCAAATGGATCAAGGACCTCCACATAAAGCCAGACACTCTGAAGCTAATAGAAAAGAAACTGGGGAAGACCCTTGAGGACATCGGTACAGGGAGAAAGTTTCTGAACAGAACACCAATAGCGTATGCTCTAAGAGCAAGAATTGACAATTGGGACCTCATAAGGTTACAGAGTTTCTGTAAGGCAAAGGACACCATCAAGAGGACAGATCGGCAACCAACAAATTGGGAAAAGATCTTCACCAATCCTACATCAGATAGAGGGCTAATATCCAATATAATAAAAGAACTCAAGAAGTTAGACTCCAGAAAACCGAACAACCCTATTAAAAAATGGGGTACAGAGTTAAACAAAGAATTCTCACCTGAAGAACTTAGGATGGCAGAGAAGCATCTTAAAAAATGCTCAACTTCATTAGTCATTAGGGAAATGCAAATCAAAACAACCCTAAGATTTCATCTTACTCCAGTCAGAATGGCTAAGATTAAAAATTCAGGAGACAGCAGGTGTTGGAGAAGGTGTGGAGAAAGAGGAACACTCCTCCACTGCTGGTGGGGCTGCAAATTGGTACAACCACTCTGGAAATCAGTCTGGCGTTTCCTTCGAAAACTGGGCACCTCACTTCCAGAAGATCCTGCTATACCACTCCTGGGCATATACCCAGAGGATTCCCCACCATGTAATAAGGATACATGCTCCACTATGTTCATAGCAGCCCTATTTATAATTGCCAGATGCTGGAAAGAACCCAGGTATCCCTCAACAGAAGAGTGGATGCAAAAAATGTGGTATATCTACACAATGGAGTACTATTCAGCCATTAGAAACAATGAATTCATGAAATTCTTATGCAAATGGATGGAGCTAGAGAACATCATACTAAGTGAGGTAACCCAGAATCAAAAGGTGAATCATGGTATGCACTCACTAATAAGTGGTTATTAACCTAGAAAACGGGAATACCCAAAACATAATCCACACATCAAATGAGATACAAGAAAGGAGGAGTGGTCCCTGGTTCTGGAAAGACTCAGTGAAACAGTATTCAGCAAAACCAGAACGGGGAACTGGGAAGGGGTGGGAGGGAGGACAGGGGAAGAGAAGGGGGCTTACAGGACTTTCGGAGAGTGGGGGGTGCTAGAAAAGGGGAAATCACTTGAAATGTAAATAAATTATATCGAATAAAAATTAAAAAAAAAGAATTCCAGAGTTCTACAAAAAAAAAACAAACAAACAAACAACAAAAAAAATACCTCCATCTTTCACCATCCAGAGAAACATGCTCATCCTATGTTAAAAGCAGAGTACCTGATGATGAATTCATAATTTTATAATCTTGGGCTCCCTTTCAGAATCAGTGCCTATTTTTATCTATTCTCTTATATTTTCCCACATCAGTTATTGGGAAGAAGATATTTTTGTCTTTCTTTACATACATTTTTGTTTCATTTTATATATGTGGGTACTTTGCCTGCATGTAATTCCATGCACTGTGAGTGTTCTCTTTGGGGGCCCTGAAGCACACATGAGATTCCCTGGCAGTTGAGTTGGGGATACTTGTGAGCTACTATGGAAGTCCTAGCAATCAAGCCCAGTTCCTCACGAAGTGCAGATAGTGCTCTTAATGCCTCGCTGTGGCCTCTTCCCAGCCCCAGCAGTATAATCCTCATTATTGCATTTCCTCTTTCTGTTTCTCCTTTCTTCCATCTGGTCTTTTACTTCTCTTCTCCTCTCACTTCTTTTGACACATTGACACACTGAATAGAACAGAAAAGCTTGAGAATCAAAATGAAGTGTAAAGTGTTTGTAAATATGAAGAAAGGGACCTGCCTCAGATCTCTAAGTGCCAACATGTCAGGTGTGCACAACCATGCTGGATCTAAGTGTGATCTTTCAGGTCATAATGTGAATCAGAAGTAGATTAATAATCTATCTTCTACAATTCATAATTTTCTTTTTAAAATGTTGCTTGAGATGCATAGGAAAAAGCCCACTACCTTACATTCCACAGGAATTTTCCCTACTATAATCCAATCAGAGGTCAATAGACTTATAATACACTTGTTCACCTAGTGGACTCTTTATCTTACCTTCTGTGGAATCTGGGCAAGAGCAGAAGCAACAATATTGGCCTTTTCTTCTGTCAGGTTTTTAATCATTGATCCCAGAGAAAACACCACCACACCATGTTCTCCAGAGCTCTGAACAAATTCTTCCATTTCCTGTGAAGAAAGTTGTAACATCACAAATGAATGACTGCATGGGAAGCATTGGCTAAAGGACTGAGGCATGATTACTGAGGAAATCATGTAATTATGGGAATTATTTTAGGGAGACTGGTGTATCTATTGCCTCAGGACTTATGTGGTCATGGAGAGTGCATTTGTACTATAGCACAGTTGATGAAAATAAGAAAATTTGAGGACAAAAGTATTGGTATTGCAGATGTCAGTGAAATTTAGAGGATCATTAGGAGGTATTTTAAAAACAACAGGAAGAGGAAGGAGAAAGATTATAAGAGCCACAGGCAATGAATTATTTTTTATTCTTACACTGAAATGAAAGAAATTATCTGTAGTACATTTTAACTAAAAATGAAGTTGTTCTACTGCCCAAAAAAGAAAAGAAAACTCCATAGCACACACACACACACACACACACACACACACACACACACACACACACACACACACACAACCAAAACAGTTACCCCAGTAGCCCTGGGAATAAATTGGAAATTGAAAGTTAGGAGTACCTTAGAGTAAAAGCTTAGGAAGAACAAAGAAAAACAGACTCTCTAAAGAGTTGGATAATGTTTGTAAATTGCTCAGACTATATTCATTAAAAAAGATCTCTAATATCATAAGAAAACAGAATTAAATAAACTTAGGCATATGGTCCAAAGCAATCATTCCCTCAGATGCAAGCATTCTACAATTATCTGAAAATCTTTCAATAATTTTAGCTATCAGAAAATTCAATTAAAATATATCAATATTCCATCATAATCCACTTATCATGAATGTCACAAAAATTTAAGTAGTACAAAAATGCTCCCACAGATAATATGGAAATTGAGCATTTATGCATTTATCGTAGTTGTAAAGGTAAAATGATATGGAAAACAGAAATAAGCTTCTTTATATAAGTAACATTTATATGATATGTAGAGTTAACCTATGCCACTCTTTGGTGGTATCTGTCAGAAATAATTACAATGGAAAAATCCACATAATAATGTTTATTATATCACTAGTCATAATCCCTCCAATATAGAATTATCTTAGATATTCTTCAACTGATAAATGTGTGACAAAGTGTTGGTAAATAAATATACATAATTGTGTTTTACTCAGGCAGAAAAATATTATTATGTAACTTAGGAAATAGCTATTGTTTAGAGAACAGAAGAGCCAGACAAGAAACAGTGTTGTTTTCTTTTGTACGTGGAAACTACAGAGAAAAAAACCAATATTCTTGTCAAACCTAAATGTAGAAACATTACAATGAAATGGAAAGATTAAAAGGGAACTGTGTGTGGAACACGCATACATGAAGCTGTCTAAAACCATCTGTGTGCCATGTCATAGTCTTGCTTAGCTAAGTCTTGGCAATGATTCTTGCAATTTTCTGTTTTTCTCTCACTTCTTTACATTCATTAATATAACCCTGAACATTCGCCACGTCATTGGAACTTCACAAGGATTCTAGGACATTACCTCTGAACTCTGTTGGATATTTCTTCAACCTATTTGTCTATCTATAATAACAATTATATAACATTTATCACACTTTATCACTTCTCCATCATTATAATACTTTCAAGTAAAATATAATTTCTCTTTAGTGAAGAAATTGATTCTTTGTTTCTTTAGCTGGCATTTAGTATATGTTTTGAAGATAGTATAAATTCTCTTTTATGAGTTATTTAAACATCCTTCAATCACTGACCACATTCTAAAGTAATTTGACACTCTTAAGTAATGAGACGAGAGATGTAAGGAAATAATGTATATGTCAATTGTCAGAGAGTTTTAGTCTACTTTATATATATCACATGAAACCAAATATCTGGAAATAGTGGTGAAGAATTGTTTCCATGAAACAGGAAAAAACAGGTTATCAAGGAAATCAATATAGGGTTACCTTAGGCAGTGGTTTGGCCGGTTTGCAATGGAGTCCTCCAACAAAGTCAAAATTAGGCAAGAAAGGGTGAGGAAATTGCAAGTCCCAGAAGGTTCAGATGAGCCATATGTCTGCCTTCCCCATCATCTCGGTTAATGTAGTGGGTCTCCCTGCACCCCAAAACATGTAAAATACACAATGGTGAAAGGAATTTTTCTGGAATATAGCGTGTGATTTCAGGAAGTGAGTTGAGGTCATGTAGACAAACAATTTAATATGTTCCAATTATGATTTCTGAAATAATTGTAGTAACAGTATTACTTGTGTGAAAATTATATTGATTTTCAAAGTTACACCAATACATTTGAACCATTTTGACTCATGCCAAGAAGCTTGAAAAGGATTTGAAAAAGAGCTTTCCTAGAAAATTTCATCTATTTTATACATTTTAGTAGCTATTCTCTTGATTTCTGATTCTGGAAATGCACTGTGATAATCTGAAATGTATGACTAAGTTTCTTTTATCACTGCTGTACTCTGTCCATTACAGGAGACCAGTATTACTAACTTAGTTGTATATGTCAAAGTTATAGCTGGATCTTTCAAAAAGCAGTTAATGTTTATACTCTGTCCTATTAATTTAGGTAATATTTTATTAATGGAAGGGTCTTTTAAAATAATTTCATAAAAGTGTGCATTTTGTAACAAGATTTAAGGCTTTAAGATATAAGTTTTAT
>NC_067482.1:20204945-20209445 GCF_947179515.1 Apodemus sylvaticus | reverse complement strand
ATATGGCACTATATTCAGACAGGTATGACCTCCCATGCTGCATCAAGCTAAAGAATCTCAGTCTTACTCATTTCTTTCTTTCTTTCTTTCTTTCTTTCTTTCTTTCTTTCTTTCTTTCTTTCTTTCTTTCTTTCTTTCTTTCTTTCTTTCTTTCTTCCTTCCTTCCTTCCTTCCTTCCTTCCTTCCTTCCTTCCTTCCTTCCTTCCTTCTTCCTTTCTTTCTTTCTTTCTTTCTTTCTTTCTTTCTTTCTTTCTTTCTTTCTTTCTTTCTTTCTTTCTTTTTACTAGTGGATTCTTGGTATCTTGGGCCAGCTTTGGCAGGGACTATGCAATCAGTAACCAGTTTCAAATATTGAAAGCAAGGGTCATTTGTTTTGACAGAACCAGTACAGGGAAGGTGCTAAGAGAAGTAGTAGATTGTATGAGGTTCAAAGGACACACATTACACCTGAGTTGAAGAAAGTTAGGCTGACATAAGCATGGTGGTGGTGTTTGTCTCTGAGAAGCAAAGCCTCAAGCCAGAGAAAAGTCAAATCCACAAAACAGTTAACCTCATTTTTTTCTGGATATTTTTCAGTGGTTACAAATCTCTTACACCATTGCCTCTGAGTATGAAAGTGTATTTCCCACAAAGACAAAATGACAATGCAGTTCTTCAAATCAAGAAGTTACTGTCTCATTTTCAGACCACCTTGAGATTATAGTCATTGTAGCTGGAGACCTAGTTGAAACTGCCTATTGCATTTCTTTGTGTCTCCAGTGTCCTTCATTGTAGACCACACCCTTGTCTTAGTCTTCCATTAGCTAATGATCCTAACACTTTCAAAGGCCACATGCCAATTATTGTACAAAATCTCACTTCAGGTTTGTTTAAGACTTTTTGTTTGTTTTGGTTTGGTTTGGTTTTTTGTTTTTTTTCAAGACAGGGTTTCTCTGTGTAGCCCTGGCTGTCCTGGAACTCACTCTGTAGACCAGGCTGGCCTCAAACTCAGAAATCCACCTGCTTCTGCCTCCCAAGTGCTGGGATTAAAGGCGTGCGCCACCACTGCCTGGCTTAGGTTTGTTTAATACATGCATATTTTTGGTTTTGGATTATCTCTGTCTTTGGCCTAATGATTTTAAACATAGGTCTGGGGATATGGCTCAGTCAATATAATGCTGGCTGAATAAGCATGGGGAACCTAGCTTCTGATTCCTGGAACTTACATAAAAAGCTGAGCACAGCCATCTGAACCTGTAGCCTCAGCACCGGGAGGGGGGTTCATAAAGACAGATCGATAGTGAAACTCAAATTCAGGTCCAACGGGAGACTCTCAAAAAATAAAGATGGAGAGTCAAAAGGAAAGGCCGCTTACTCAGCCTCTGGCCTCCACAGGTGTACCCCCCTCCCCACATACATACAGAAATGTACAAGCACATATGCACATACTTACATTAACACATATTTACCATACCACACATGTACATACACTTATATATGCACATGTGAAATATCTACAATCACATATGTACATACCTACACTAAATACTTACCGTACCATACACACACACACACACACACACACACACACACAGAGACAGAGACAGAGAGAGACAGAGACAGAGACTAATAGTACACTCTTTCCTTTGAGTTTTATCGGATAGACAGTAGTTCAACTTGTGTGTTTCTTGTGATCATTTTAAGCACTTGAATAAAGTGACATCCACTAGGTGTGTCATGTCTGAGGTAACTAGTTTTTTTGCAGTTAATAACATTGCATGTGGTGGTGGTGGTAGGGATTGTGTGTCATTTTAAAAGCACTCAGAGCTCATTCTCTGCATAGTTTCCATCCACATGTTTATTTATGCCTGTACATTTGGACTCGTGATCTCTTCTTTTGTTTACTAAGCTACAATCTATTGCTTTGTCTCACTTTTGACCTTCTAACTATTCCTGATTTGGTTAGCAGAAGCCCACTCAACGTGGCTTTCATTATCTTTTGACGGGTCTCCAAGATATATAGGAGATTCATACTGTACATTTTCTGCCCAGACCCAAACTCAGTCTTTTCTTTACAAGCACCCCGCTTCCTTGTGGATAAAGGTATTTAGAAACCAAGATCTGGGTGTTCATTGTGTTTGCAACTTTTGCCCCTATGCAGCTCCCTTGCACTGTCACAGCTAGAGAATTTGTGCACACATTTATACACCAATACTTCAACTCATTTAATTGTTTCTATATCTATCCTATATTTTGAAAGACCTGAGATTATAATGATGGTTTCAATTTATCAGTTCCTAGAGGGTTTATATTTATAACCTCCTGAACTAAAACTCTGCATGGCTAACTCCTCTTATGTTTTTATTTTAATTTTATAAACTCTATTATTTTAAAAAAGTACAAATAAAAGCATTACAACTCAATGGGCTTCATTGAATTAGAATATGTATGTAAGATGGAAGCTGTGGAGCTTCACATTATATTTTATGCTTATGCTTTCAGTATCATATATAGTTTATATTCATATTGACCACCCAAAATAAAAAAAAAATCTAAGAATTAGAACTAGAAAAACAACTGACTTCATCTCCTCTTTTATAGCTCATATCTATTACCTGGATTCGCTCCTAACTTCTAATATTTGTCCCCAGCCCAGTCTACACACGTGACTCATTCCATTGCTGTTCTCCTTCCTCCTAAAACTTCACACCAGCCAGGTTTTAAGATACTGTCATGTCACTGTTCGTTGTGTGGCTATTTTTTAAAATTATTTTCGTTATTTACATTCCAGCCTCCCCCCACCCCCGCATCCCCTCACACAGTTCCTCATCCCATTCCTTTTCCCCCTTGCCTCTGAGAGGGTGCTCTCCCCCAGATATCCCCATTTCCTGGGGCTTCAAGTCTCTTGAGGCACATCTTTTCCCACTGTGGCCAGATTCTTGGCAGTCCTCTGCTATACATGTTCAGGAGTGGAAAGATTGGAGCTCAGACCAGCTCACGTATGTTCCTGGTGGGTAACTCAGTCTCTGAGAACTCCCAGGGTTCCAGGTTAGTTGAGACTTCTGGTCTCCCTATGGGGTCACCTTCCCCTTGTGCTTTTTCAATCCTTCCCTTAATTCAACCATAGGGGTCCCCGATTTCAGTCCAATGGTTGAACTTAAGTATCTGTGTCTGTCTCACTCAGCAGCTGGTAGGGCCTCTCGGATGACAGCTATGCTAGGCTCCTGTTTGTAGGCACATCAGCATTAGTAATAGTGTCAGGCCTTGATGCCCTGCCTCCCCTCCCACCCACCCCCATCCGCACCCCCACACCATGAGATGGATTCTAATTTAGGCTGGTCACTGCACTGCTTTTCCTTCAGTCTCTTCTCCATTTTAGTCCCTGAGGTTCTTTTAGACAGGAACAACTCTGGGTCAGAAATTTTGACTGTGGGTCTATAACGCCATCCCTCCACTTGAGGCCCTGTCTATCTATTGGAGGTGGACTCTTTGAGTTCCTTTTCCTCAGTGTTGGGCATTTTGGCCAAGGTCATCCCCACTGAGTCCTGGGAGTCTTTCACCTCCCAGGTCTCTGGTATTTTCTAGAGGGTCCCTCCCACCTCCTACTCCTGAAGTGGTCTCCTGGCCCTCTCTGTCCCAGCCCCCATACCTGATCCTAGTACTCTTACCCCCTCCTTCTCCCACCCAGGTCTCTCCATCCCTTTGCTTCCTGTGATTATTTTGTTCCCCCTTCTAATTGGAATTGAAGCCTCCTCACTTGGGTATTTCTGTTTGTTACACTTACAGTCTATAGGTTTTATACCTAGATATTCTGTACTTTTTGGCTAATATCCATGTATCAGTGAATACATCCCATGCATGTCTTCTTGGGTCTGGGTTACCTCACTTAGGCCAGTATTTTCTAGTTCCATCCATTTGCCTGCAAAATTCATTGATGTCCTCATTTTTAATAGCTGAACACAGAATTCCCTTGTGTCATGGGCACCTTCTTATTCACACAGAAACTTTGGGCTATAGCATCCTGCTTCGGATCAGCCCTGTACCACTGTGTCCTCTTGTCAAGTGATTTGGGCTCTGTTTCCCACCTCAGGCCATTCATCCCAGAGCTTTCTCATCTTGCCTGGGCCTGTCTTATGATGCCTTTTGTTTCTTCCTTGAACTTGCTGTGCCACTCTGTCTGTCTGTGGGCATGCTCGCCTGCCACTGCCTGGCTGCCTATTTACCTTGTGTGATGCAGACATACTTCACTAGGCTGCTTCCTGGGTGGGGTGGGCACTCTTCTCACCCTGGTCCTACTCTGACCCAACTTGTCTCCCTTGAGCTGAGATGCTAGACACATGCTCAGCCACACTGGCTAGAACTGAAATGTCCAGGAACATTCTCGAAGGAGAAAGCATCTCAGTCTGTCTGAAACCCCATTCTCTCAAAGTCTTAATGAGCCAAGAATGGTAAGTGTTCTTTGGTAAAATCTTGCAGAACTAATATTTTATGATACTTATACACCAGCCTGATATTCTATAC